>NC_080029.1:77531572-77777469 GCF_030020395.1 Manis pentadactyla
ACAAACACACTCACACACTGTGACACACACAAAATTTAACACACACACAGTCACCTACACTCAAACACAAACACACACTCACTCACAATCAAATCTTTTAGAAACACTCACACCCTCTCTCACCTACTCTCTCATCATCACACTCCGAAACTCCCCATTACAAACTCACACAAACTCACAGATTCACACTCAATCACACTGACACTCTCACCAACTCACACACTGCACTTCACAAACCTAAGCACACAAACACTCGCACACACCATCACACACTCACACACTGTCCCTCACGTTAGAGAAAAATTCACACACGCCCTGACACAACTACACTCACATATTCATAAAACCTGTCACAAACCCTCGCACACACTCACCCACTCGCCCACTGTCACACACCTACACACACAGTCAAACTCACCCACTATCAAAGAGGCTCACATGCACTCACACACACGCAGTCACACACACACCTACACCCCCAGACACCACCAAACGCACTCAGTCTCGCACGCACTCTTACACACTGAATCTGCCACACACTCTCACACTCCTACACACTCAGACACACCCACACATACTCACAGACTCACATGGAATCTCACACACACACACTGTCACAAACTAACACACCTACACACACAGACCCACTTATGCACACTCACACTCAGACACACACCCAATCACACACGTATATGCACTCACACACTCACACCCACCCACAAACCTTCACTCTCTCAAACGCGCACACACAAACACCCGCTCATACACACTCACGCACACTAACATATACATTCTCTCACACAGCTCCTCACACACCTGCGCACTCACACACACACCATCACACCCTGTAATGCACACTCACATACACAAAGAGCTCACAAACCCACACTATCAGAATTACACACACTCACACAGACACTCACACACCTGCACACACACACAGTCGCACACACTCTGACAATCTAACACTCATATAAACACTCACACTCTCACACCCACTCACACACCTAGCCTAAAAGTCACGTTCTCACTCCCACTCACACACACTCACGCTCACATATACATGTTCACACACACACTCAGCCACTCGAACACAGCACCTCACACACCTACACCCACACACTCCAACACAGCATCACACAGACTCACCCACACACACTCACAGATTCACACACACTCTCACATTTTCTCACTCTTTCACACTCTCACAGACCTACACACACAGAAACACACTCCCAGACTCTCATGCAGTCACACACACTCACACTGTCACACCCACACACCCACTCACAGACTCACGTACACACACTCACACACACAACCATTAACTCTCAATCACACACTAGTGTACACACTCTCACACTCACTCCCACTCACACACCTACACTCTCACAAACACACTCATATTGCCACATTCGCTCACACACTCACACACAAACACTAAAGTATACTCACGCACGCTCTCACCCACTCACACTCACCTACAGACACCATCACACACTCACACACACTCCCATACAAAAATCACAGATGCTGTCCTGCAGACACACATGCACTCAGACACTCACACCCTGTCACACACAGAGACTCTAACACACTGTCACACACAAACGGACACATACAGAGACACACGCACATATATTCTCGTATAAGAATACCATGAAAAAACACACACTGTCTTGCACACTCACAAATACACACACACTCACACACCTACACACAGTCAAACTCACACACTATCATAGGGGCTCACGTGCACTCACACATACGCAGTCACACACACACACACCTACACCCACAGACACCACCAAATGCACTCAGTTTCACACGCACTCATACACACTCAATCTGCCACACAATCTCACACACTTACACACACAGACACACCCACACACACTCACAGACTCACATGGAATCACACACACTCACACTGTCACAAACTAACACACCTACACACACAGACTCACTTATGCACACACACACACACACCCAATCTCACACGTACATGCACTCACACACTCACACCCACCCACAAAACTACACTCTCACAAACACACACACGCAAACACCCGCTCATATACACTCACACACACTCACATATACATGCTCACGCACAGCACCTCACAGACCTGCACACTCACATACACACACCATCACGCACTCGCACACGCTCACATATAGGAAATCACACATGCACTCAAACATATACACCTACACTCACACACTCACTGACCTTGTCACACACCCTTCCACACTCACACGCACTCACACCCTGTAATGCACACTGATGTACACAAAGAGCACACCCAGTCACACTATCAGAAGTACACTCACACTCTCACACCCACTCACACACCTAGTCTCAGAATCACATTCTCACACCCGCTCATACACACACACGCTCACATATACATGCTCACACACACACTCTCAACCACTCAAACACAGCACCTCACACACCTACACCCACACACTCCAACACAGCATCATACAGAGACACACTCACACACACTCACTCACTCACCCACACTCAGATTCTCACAATCTGTCACACTCACACAACTACACACACAGACACAAACACTCACAGACTCACATGCAGTCACACACTCACACGCTCTCACACGCACACCTGCACAAACACACTCACACACACTCACACACAAACACCCTTTCAGTCACAATCTCACTCTCGTGTACACACTCACACCCTCACTCCCACTCACACACCTTCACCCTCACAAGCACACTCACACATTCACACATTCACTCACACACACTCACAGAGATACACACACAGTCTCACCCACTCTCATACTCACGTACACACCATCAAACACTCAGACACACTCATACAAAAATCTCAGACGCAGTCGTGCAGACACACTTACACTCAGACACTCACAAACCCTGTCACACACACACTCACACACTGTCACACACAACCACACACGTAGAGTCACACTCACATACACTCACTTAGTAGCACGCAATCAACAACACAAAGCCTCGCACACTCAGAAATGTCACACACACTCACACACCTACACACAGACACACTCACACGCACTGGCGCACAAACACAAGTGCACACATATTCACAGCCTCGTATAATCACTCACACACTCCCACTCACACACTCACGCCCTGTAATGCATACTGACATACACAAAGAGCACACACAATCACACTATCAGAAATACACACACACACACAACACCCTCTCACACTCAAACACACACTCATATAAACACTCACACTCTCACACCTGTTCACACACCTAGCCTCAGAAACACATTCTCGCACCCGCTCATACACACTCACGCTTACATATACATGCTCACACACACACTCTCAACCACTCAAACACAGCACCTCACACACCTACACCCACACACTCCTACACAAAATCAGACAGAGACACACACTCACACACTCACAGACTCACACACACTCACACAGGTTCTCACACTGTCACACTCACAAAACTACACACACAGACACACTCTCACACACTCACTGACTCACATGCAGTCACACACACTCACACAATGTCACACACACACCAACACACACACTCACACACACTCACACATAAAACCATTTGGTCACAGTCACACACTTGTGTACAAACTCACACACTCACTCCCACTCACAAAATTACCCTCGCAAACACAGTCACATTCACACATTCCCTCACACACTCACTGAAATATACTCACACACACTCACCCACTCTCACACTCATCTACACACATCCTCACACACTCTAGCACCCTCACATACAGGAGTCACAGACGCCGTTGTGCAGACACACTTACACTCAGACACTCACACACCCTGTCACACACAGTCACTCTCACCCACTGTCACACACAAACACACACAGATACACACTCACATACATTCACATATTAGAGCGCCATCACGTACACACACTGACTTGCACACTCACAAATATCACACACACACCTACACACAGACACACACACAGACACACAAACGCTCACACATTCCCACCCTCGTATAATCACTCACACACTCACTCTCACACACCTACAGTCTTTCAATCACACTTAACAGCTCATATACAATCGCACTCACATAGACATGCTCACACACACTCTCATGCTCTCACCAACTCACACACAGCATCTTTCTCACTTACACACACACACACCTTCACAGACTCCCTCACATGCACACTCTCATAGAAAATACCCGCATGCCCTCAAACAGACAGATACACTCACATATTCATACAACCTGTCACACACCATCACAGACACAGTCTCTCACTGTCACACACAGTCACACTACTACACGCACAGACACACCCAAACACACTCCATCACATACACGTTCACACACTGTCAAACACACACACACTACTACACAAACACCATCACACACAGTCTCACACTCACACACACTCACCTGCTGTCACACTCACTCACACACACTACCAGACTCAAATGCACTCACACACACACTGACACACACCATCGCACACTTGTTTAAAACCACACAAGCTCTCAGACACACCTCTCACATTCTCACACCCTGTCACACACCCTCACGCACTCACACACACACTCACACACCTTCACACACAGACACACACTCACACGTTTTTATGCATTCAAACACACACTCTCGCTTACACTCAGACACACTCACACCCGATCACACTCACGCACAACCACACTCACATATATGCACTCACAGAGTCACACATCTGCTCACACAGTCTCACACACTGTCACATAGATATACTCACACAAACACACTATCACCCACTCACACACAGCACCGCACACACCTACACAATCTCGCACACACCATCACACTCCCACTCACACACACACTCACATAAAAATTCACACACGCAGTCAAACAAACTCACCTAAACTCACACACAAGCACAATCTGTCACACAGACTTACACACGCTCTCACACTCACAAGCACCCTCAAATTAACACACTCACAAACACACTCACACACTGTGACACACACAAAATTTAACACACACACAGTCACCTACACTCAAACACAAACACACACTCACTCACAATCAAATCTTTTAGAAACACTCACACCCTCTCTCACCTACTCTCTCATCATCACACTCCGAAACTCCCCATTACAAACTCACACAAACTCACAGATTCACACTCAATCACACTGACACTCTCACCAACTCACACACTGCACTTCACAAACCTAAGCACACAAACACTCGCACACACCATCACACACTCACACACTGTCCCTCACGTTAGAGAAAAATTCACACACGCCCTGACACAACTACACTCACATATTCATAAAACCTGTCACAAACCCTCGCACACACTCACCCACTCGCCCACTGTCACACACCTACACACACAGTCAAACTCACCCACTATCAAAGAGGCTCACATGCACTCACACACACGCAGTCACACACACACCTACACCCCCAGACACCACCAAACGCACTCAGTCTCGCACGCACTCTTACACACTGAATCTGCCACACACTCTCACACTCCTACACACTCAGACACACCCACACATACTCACAGACTCACATGGAATCTCACACACACACACTGTCACAAACTAACACACCTACACACACAGACCCACTTATGCACACTCACACTCAGACACACACCCAATCACACACGTATATGCACTCACACACTCACACCCACCCACAAACCTTCACTCTCTCAAACGCGCACACACAAACACCCGCTCATACACACTCACGCACACTAACATATACATTCTCTCACACAGCTCCTCACACACCTGCGCACTCACACACACACCATCACACCCTGTAATGCACACTCACATACACAAAGAGCTCACAAACCCACACTATCAGAATTACACACACTCACACAGACACTCACACACCTGCACACACACACAGTCGCACACACTCTGACAATCTAACACTCATATAAACACTCACACTCTCACACCCACTCACACACCTAGCCTAAAAGTCACGTTCTCACTCCCACTCACACACACTCACGCTCACATATACATGTTCACACACACACTCAGCCACTCGAACACAGCACCTCACACACCTACACCCACACACTCCAACACAGCATCACACAGACTCACCCACACACACTCACAGATTCACACACACTCTCACATTTTCTCACTCTTTCACACTCTCACAGACCTACACACACAGAAACACACTCCCAGACTCTCATGCAGTCACACACACTCACACTGTCACACCCACACACCCACTCACAGACTCACGTACACACACTCACACACACAACCATTAACTCTCAATCACACACTAGTGTACACACTCTCACACTCACTCCCACTCACACACCTACACTCTCACAAACACACTCATATTGCCACATTCGCTCACACACTCACACACAAACACTAAAGTATACTCACGCACGCTCTCACCCACTCACACTCACCTACAGACACCATCACACACTCACACACACTCCCATACAAAAATCACAGATGCTGTCCTGCAGCACACATGCACTCAGACACTCACACCCTGTCACACACAGAGACTCTAACACACTGTCACACACAAACGGACACATACAGAGACACACGCACATATATTCTCGTATAAGAATACCATGAAAAAACACACACTGTCTTGCACACTCACAAATACACACACACTCACACACCTACACACAGTCAAACTCACACACTATCATAGGGGCTCACGTGCACTCACACATACGCAGTCACACACACACACACCTACACCCACAGACACCACCAAATGCACTCAGTTTCACACGCACTCATACACACTCAATCTGCCACACAATCTCACACACTTACACACACAGACACACCCACACACACTCACAGACTCACATGGAATCACACACACTCACACTGTCACAAACTAACACACCTACACACACAGACTCACTTATGCACACACACACACACACCCAATCTCACACGTACATGCACTCACACACTCACACCCACCCACAAAACTACACTCTCACAAACACACACACGCAAACACCCGCTCATATACACTCACACACACTCACATATACATGCTCACGCACAGCACCTCACAGACCTGCACACTCACATACACACACCATCACGCACTCGCACACGCTCACATATAGGAAATCACACATGCACTCAAACATATACACCTACACTCACACACTCACTGACCTTGTCACACACCCTTCCACACTCACACGCACTCACACCCTGTAATGCACACTGATGTACACAAAGAGCACACCCAGTCACACTATCAGAAGTACACTCACACTCTCACACCCACTCACACACCTAGTCTCAGAATCACATTCTCACACCCGCTCATACACACACACGCTCACATATACATGCTCACACACACACTCTCAACCACTCAAACACAGCACCTCACACACCTACACCCACACACTCCAACACAGCATCATACAGAGACACACTCACACACACTCACTCACTCACCCACACTCAGATTCTCACAATCTGTCACACTCACACAACTACACACACAGACACAAACACTCACAGACTCACATGCAGTCACACACTCACACGCTCTCACACGCACACCTGCACAAACACACTCACACACACTCACACACAAACACCCTTTCAGTCACAATCTCACTCTCGTGTACACACTCACACCCTCACTCCCACTCACACACCTTCACCCTCACAAGCACACTCACACATTCACACATTCACTCACACACACTCACAGAGATACACACACAGTCTCACCCACTCTCATACTCACGTACACACCATCAAACACTCAGACACACTCATACAAAAATCTCAGACGCAGTCGTGCAGACACACTTACACTCAGACACTCACAAACCCTGTCACACACACACTCACACACTGTCACACACAACCACACACGTAGAGTCACACTCACATACACTCACTTAGTAGCACGCAATCAACAACACAAAGCCTCGCACACTCAGAAATGTCACACACACTCACACACCTACACACAGACACACTCACACGCACTGGCGCACAAACACAAGTGCACACATATTCACAGCCTCGTATAATCACTCACACACTCCCACTCACACACTCACGCCCTGTAATGCATACTGACATACACAAAGAGCACACACAATCACACTATCAGAAATACACACACACACACAAACACCCTCTCACACTCAAACACACACTCATATAAACACTCACACTCTCACACCTGTTCACACACCTAGCCTCAGAAACACATTCTCGCACCCGCTCATACACACTCACGCTTACATATACATGCTCACACACACACTCTCAACCACTCAAACACAGCACCTCACACACCTACACCCACACACTCCTACACAAAATCAGACAGAGACACACACTCACACACTCACAGACTCACACACACTCACACAGGTTCTCACACTGTCACACTCACAAAACTACACACACAGACACACTCTCACACACTCACTGACTCACATGCAGTCACACACACTCACACAATGTCACACACACACCAACACACACACTCACACACACTCACACATAAAACCATTTGGTCACAGTCACACACTTGTGTACAAACTCACACACTCACTCCCACTCACAAAATTACCCTCGCAAACACAGTCACATTCACACATTCCCTCACACACTCACTGAAATATACTCACACACACTCACCCACTCTCACACTCATCTACACACATCCTCACACACTCTAGCACCCTCACATACAGGAGTCACAGACGCCGTTGTGCAGACACACTTACACTCAGACACTCACACACCCTGTCACACACAGTCACTCTCACCCACTGTCACACACAAACACACACAGATACACACTCACATACATTCACATATTAGAGCGCCATCACGTACACACACTGACTTGCACACTCACAAATATCACACACACACCTACACACAGACACACACACAGACACACAAACGCTCACACATTCCCACCCTCGTATAATCACTCACACACTCACTCTCACACACCTACAGTCTTTCAATCACACTTAACAGCTCATATACAATCGCACTCACATAGACATGCTCACACACACTCTCATGCTCTCACCAACTCACACACAGCATCTTTCTCACTTACACACACACACACCTTCACAGACTCCCTCACATGCACACTCTCATAGAAAATACCCGCATGCCCTCAAACAGACAGATACACTCACATATTCATACAACCTGTCACACACCATCACAGACACAGTCTCTCACTGTCACACACAGTCACACTACTACACGCACAGACACACCCAAACACACTCCATCACATACACGTTCACACACTGTCAAACACACACACACTACTACACAAACACCATCACACACAGTCTCACACTCACACACACTCACCTGCTGTCACACTCACTCACACACACTACCAGACTCAAATGCACTCACACACACACTGACACACACCATCGCACACTTGTTTAAAACCACACAAGCTCTCAGACACACCTCTCACATTCTCACACCCTGTCACACACCCTCACGCACTCACACACACACTCACACACCTTCACACACAGACACACACTCACACGTTTTTATGCATTCAAACACACACTCTCGCTTACACTCAGACACACTCACACCCGATCACACTCACGCACAACCACACTCACATATATGCACTCACAGAGTCACACATCTGCTCACACAGTCTCACACACTGTCACATAGATATACTCACACAAACACACTATCACCCACTCACACACAGCACCGCACACACCTACACAATCTCGCACACACCATCACACTCCCACTCACACACACACTCACATAAAAATTCACACACGCAGTCAAACAAACTCACCTAAACTCACACACAAGCACAATCTGTCACACAGACTTACACACGCTCTCACACTCACAAGCACCCTCAAATTAACACACTCACAAACACACTCACACACTGTGACACACACAAAATTTAACACACACACAGTCACCTACACTCAAACACAAACACACACTCACTCACAATCAAATCTTTTAGAAACACTCACACCCTCTCTCACCTACTCTCTCATCATCACACTCCGAAACTCCCCATTACAAACTCACACAAACTCACAGATTCACACTCAATCACACTGACACTCTCACCAACTCACACACTGCACTTCACAAACCTAAGCACACAAACACTCGCACACACCATCACACACTCACACACTGTCCCTCACGTTAGAGAAAAATTCACACACGCCCTGACACAACTACACTCACATATTCATAAAACCTGTCACAAACCCTCGCACACACTCACCCACTCGCCCACTGTCACACACCTACACACACAGTCAAACTCACCCACTATCAAAGAGGCTCACATGCACTCACACACACGCAGTCACACACACACCTACACCCCCAGACACCACCAAACGCACTCAGTCTCGCACGCACTCTTACACACTGAATCTGCCACACACTCTCACACTCCTACACACTCAGACACACCCACACATACTCACAGACTCACATGGAATCTCACACACACACACTGTCACAAACTAACACACCTACACACACAGACCCACTTATGCACACTCACACTCAGACACACACCCAATCACACACGTATATGCACTCACACACTCACACCCACCCACAAACCTTCACTCTCTCAAACGCGCACACACAAACACCCGCTCATACACACTCACGCACACTAACATATACATTCTCTCACACAGCTCCTCACACACCTGCGCACTCACACACACACCATCACACCCTGTAATGCACACTCACATACACAAAGAGCTCACAAACCCACACTATCAGAATTACACACACTCACACAGACACTCACACACCTGCACACACACACAGTCGCACACACTCTGACAATCTAACACTCATATAAACACTCACACTCTCACACCCACTCACACACCTAGCCTAAAAGTCACGTTCTCACTCCCACTCACACACACTCACGCTCACATATACATGTTCACACACACACTCAGCCACTCGAACACAGCACCTCACACACCTACACCCACACACTCCAACACAGCATCACACAGACTCACCCACACACACTCACAGATTCACACACACTCTCACATTTTCTCACTCTTTCACACTCTCACAGACCTACACACACAGAAACACACTCCCAGACTCTCATGCAGTCACACACACTCACACTGTCACACCCACACACCCACTCACAGACTCACGTACACACACTCACACACACAACCATTAACTCTCAATCACACACTAGTGTACACACTCTCACACTCACTCCCACTCACACACCTACACTCTCACAAACACACTCATATTGCCACATTCGCTCACACACTCACACACAAACACTAAAGTATACTCACGCACGCTCTCACCCACTCACACTCACCTACAGACACCATCACACACTCACACACACTCCCATACAAAAATCACAGATGCTGTCCTGCAGACACACATGCACTCAGACACTCACACCCTGTCACACACAGAGACTCTAACACACTGTCACACACAAACGGACACATACAGAGACACACGCACATATATTCTCGTATAAGAATACCATGAAAAAACACACACTGTCTTGCACACTCACAAATACACACACACTCACACACCTACACACAGTCAAACTCACACACTATCATAGGGGCTCACGTGCACTCACACATACGCAGTCACACACACACACACCTACACCCACAGACACCACCAAATGCACTCAGTTTCACACGCACTCATACACACTCAATCTGCCACACAATCTCACACACTTACACACACAGACACACCCACACACACTCACAGACTCACATGGAATCACACACACTCACACTGTCACAAACTAACACACCTACACACACAGACTCACTTATGCACACACACACACACACCCAATCTCACACGTACATGCACTCACACACTCACACCCACCCACAAAACTACACTCTCACAAACACACACACGCAAACACCCGCTCATATACACTCACACACACTCACATATACATGCTCACGCACAGCACCTCACAGACCTGCACACTCACATACACACACCATCACGCACTCGCACACGCTCACATATAGGAAATCACACATGCACTCAAACATATACACCTACACTCACACACTCACTGACCTTGTCACACACCCTTCCACACTCACACGCACTCACACCCTGTAATGCACACTGATGTACACAAAGAGCACACCCAGTCACACTATCAGAAGTACACTCACACTCTCACACCCACTCACACACCTAGTCTCAGAATCACATTCTCACACCCGCTCATACACACACACGCTCACATATACATGCTCACACACACACTCTCAACCACTCAAACACAGCACCTCACACACCTACACCCACACACTCCAACACAGCATCATACAGAGACACACTCACACACACTCACTCACTCACCCACACTCAGATTCTCACAATCTGTCACACTCACACAACTACACACACAGACACAAACACTCACAGACTCACATGCAGTCACACACTCACACGCTCTCACACGCACACCTGCACAAACACACTCACACACACTCACACACAAACACCCTTTCAGTCACAATCTCACTCTCGTGTACACACTCACACCCTCACTCCCACTCACACACCTTCACCCTCACAAGCACACTCACACATTCACACATTCACTCACACACACTCACAGAGATACACACACAGTCTCACCCACTCTCATACTCACGTACACACCATCAAACACTCAGACACACTCATACAAAAATCTCAGACGCAGTCGTGCAGACACACTTACACTCAGACACTCACAAACCCTGTCACACACACACTCACACACTGTCACACACAACCACACACGTAGAGTCACACTCACATACACTCACTTAGTAGCACGCAATCAACAACACAAAGCCTCGCACACTCAGAAATGTCACACACACTCACACACCTACACACAGACACACTCACACGCACTGGCGCACAAACACAAGTGCACACATATTCACAGCCTCGTATAATCACTCACACACTCCCACTCACACACTCACGCCCTGTAATGCATACTGACATACACAAAGAGCACACACAATCACACTATCAGAAATACACACACACACACAAACACCCTCTCACACTCAAACACACACTCATATAAACACTCACACTCTCACACCTGTTCACACACCTAGCCTCAGAAACACATTCTCGCACCCGCTCATACACACTCACGCTTACATATACATGCTCACACACACACTCTCAACCACTCAAACACAGCACCTCACACACCTACACCCACACACTCCTACACAAAATCAGACAGAGACACACACTCACACACTCACAGACTCACACACACTCACACAGGTTCTCACACTGTCACACTCACAAAACTACACACACAGACACACTCTCACACACTCACTGACTCACATGCAGTCACACACACTCACACAATGTCACACACACACCAACACACACACTCACACACACTCACACATAAAACCATTTGGTCACAGTCACACACTTGTGTACAAACTCACACACTCACTCCCACTCACAAAATTACCCTCGCAAACACAGTCACATTCACACATTCCCTCACACACTCACTGAAATATACTCACACACACTCACCCACTCTCACACTCATCTACACACATCCTCACACACTCTAGCACCCTCACATACAGGAGTCACAGACGCCGTTGTGCAGACACACTTACACTCAGACACTCACACACCCTGTCACACACAGTCACTCTCACCCACTGTCACACACAAACACACACAGATACACACTCACATACATTCACATATTAGAGCGCCATCACGTACACACACTGACTTGCACACTCACAAATATCACACACACACCTACACACAGACACACACACAGACACACAAACGCTCACACATTCCCACCCTCGTATAATCACTCACACACTCACTCTCACACACCTACAGTCTTTCAATCACACTTAACAGCTCATATACAATCGCACTCACATAGACATGCTCACACACACTCTCATGCTCTCACCAACTCACACACAGCATCTTTCTCACTTACACACACACACACCTTCACAGACTCCCTCACATGCACACTCTCATAGAAAATACCCGCATGCCCTCAAACAGACAGATACACTCACATATTCATACAACCTGTCACACACCATCACAGACACAGTCTCTCACTGTCACACACAGTCACACTACTACACGCACAGACACACCCAAACACACTCCATCACATACACGTTCACACACTGTCAAACACACACACACTACTACACAAACACCATCACACACAGTCTCACACTCACACACACTCACCTGCTGTCACACTCACTCACACACACTACCAGACTCAAATGCACTCACACACACACTGACACACACCATCGCACACTTGTTTAAAACCACACAAGCTCTCAGACACACCTCTCACATTCTCACACCCTGTCACACACCCTCACGCACTCACACACACACTCACACACCTTCACACACAGACACACACTCACACGTTTTTATGCATTCAAACACACACTCTCGCTTACACTCAGACACACTCACACCCGATCACACTCACGCACAACCACACTCACATATATGCACTCACAGAGTCACACATCTGCTCACACAGTCTCACACACTGTCACATAGATATACTCACACAAACACACTATCACCCACTCACACACAGCACCGCACACACCTACACAATCTCGCACACACCATCACACTCCCACTCACACACACACTCACATAAAAATTCACACACGCAGTCAAACAAACTCACCTAAACTCACACACAAGCACAATCTGTCACACAGACTTACACACGCTCTCACACTCACAAGCACCCTCAAATTAACACACTCACAAACACACTCACACACTGTGACACACACAAAATTTAACACACACACAGTCACCTACACTCAAACACAAACACACACTCACTCACAATCAAATCTTTTAGAAACACTCACACCCTCTCTCACCTACTCTCTCATCATCACACTCCGAAACTCCCCATTACAAACTCACACAAACTCACAGATTCACACTCAATCACACTGACACTCTCACCAACTCACACACTGCACTTCACAAACCTAAGCACACAAACACTCGCACACACCATCACACACTCACACACTGTCCCTCACGTTAGAGAAAAATTCACACACGCCCTGACACAACTACACTCACATATTCATAAAACCTGTCACAAACCCTCGCACACACTCACCCACTCGCCCACTGTCACACACCTACACACACAGTCAAACTCACCCACTATCAAAGAGGCTCACATGCACTCACACACACGCAGTCACACACACACCTACACCCCCAGACACCACCAAACGCACTCAGTCTCGCACGCACTCTTACACACTGAATCTGCCACACACTCTCACACTCCTACACACTCAGACACACCCACACATACTCACAGACTCACATGGAATCTCACACACACACACTGTCACAAACTAACACACCTACACACACAGACCCACTTATGCACACTCACACTCAGACACACACCCAATCACACACGTATATGCACTCACACACTCACACCCACCCACAAACCTTCACTCTCTCAAACGCGCACACACAAACACCCGCTCATACACACTCACGCACACTAACATATACATTCTCTCACACAGCTCCTCACACACCTGCGCACTCACACACACACCATCACACCCTGTAATGCACACTCACATACACAAAGAGCTCACAAACCCACACTATCAGAATTACACACACTCACACAGACACTCACACACCTGCACACACACACAGTCGCACACACTCTGACAATCTAACACTCATATAAACACTCACACTCTCACACCCACTCACACACCTAGCCTAAAAGTCACGTTCTCACTCCCACTCACACACACTCACGCTCACATATACATGTTCACACACACACTCAGCCACTCGAACACAGCACCTCACACACCTACACCCACACACTCCAACACAGCATCACACAGACTCACCCACACACACTCACAGATTCACACACACTCTCACATTTTCTCACTCTTTCACACTCTCACAGACCTACACACACAGAAACACACTCCCAGACTCTCATGCAGTCACACACACTCACACTGTCACACCCACACACCCACTCACAGACTCACGTACACACACTCACACACACAACCATTAACTCTCAATCACACACTAGTGTACACACTCTCACACTCACTCCCACTCACACACCTACACTCTCACAAACACACTCATATTGCCACATTCGCTCACACACTCACACACAAACACTAAAGTATACTCACGCACGCTCTCACCCACTCACACTCACCTACAGACACCATCACACACTCACACACACTCCCATACAAAAATCACAGATGCTGTCCTGCAGACACACATGCACTCAGACACTCACACCCTGTCACACACAGAGACTCTAACACACTGTCACACACAAACGGACACATACAGAGACACACGCACATATATTCTCGTATAAGAATACCATGAAAAAACACACACTGTCTTGCACACTCACAAATACACACACACTCACACACCTACACACAGTCAAACTCACACACTATCATAGGGGCTCACGTGCACTCACACATACGCAGTCACACACACACACACCTACACCCACAGACACCACCAAATGCACTCAGTTTCACACGCACTCATACACACTCAATCTGCCACACAATCTCACACACTTACACACACAGACACACCCACACACACTCACAGACTCACATGGAATCACACACACTCACACTGTCACAAACTAACACACCTACACACACAGACTCACTTATGCACACACACACACACACCCAATCTCACACGTACATGCACTCACACACTCACACCCACCCACAAAACTACACTCTCACAAACACACACACGCAAACACCCGCTCATATACACTCACACACACTCACATATACATGCTCACGCACAGCACCTCACAGACCTGCACACTCACATACACACACCATCACGCACTCGCACACGCTCACATATAGGAAATCACACATGCACTCAAACATATACACCTACACTCACACACTCACTGACCTTGTCACACACCCTTCCACACTCACACGCACTCACACCCTGTAATGCACACTGATGTACACAAAGAGCACACCCAGTCACACTATCAGAAGTACACTCACACTCTCACACCCACTCACACACCTAGTCTCAGAATCACATTCTCACACCCGCTCATACACACACACGCTCACATATACATGCTCACACACACACTCTCAACCACTCAAACACAGCACCTCACACACCTACACCCACACACTCCAACACAGCATCATACAGAGACACACTCACACACACTCACTCACTCACCCACACTCAGATTCTCACAATCTGTCACACTCACACAACTACACACACAGACACAAACACTCACAGACTCACATGCAGTCACACACTCACACGCTCTCACACGCACACCTGCACAAACACACTCACACACACTCACACACAAACACCCTTTCAGTCACAATCTCACTCTCGTGTACACACTCACACCCTCACTCCCACTCACACACCTTCACCCTCACAAGCACACTCACACATTCACACATTCACTCACACACACTCACAGAGATACACACACAGTCTCACCCACTCTCATACTCACGTACACACCATCAAACACTCAGACACACTCATACAAAAATCTCAGACGCAGTCGTGCAGACACACTTACACTCAGACACTCACAAACCCTGTCACACACACACTCACACACTGTCACACACAACCACACACGTAGAGTCACACTCACATACACTCACTTAGTAGCACGCAATCAACAACACAAAGCCTCGCACACTCAGAAATGTCACACACACTCACACACCTACACACAGACACACTCACACGCACTGGCGCACAAACACAAGTGCACACATATTCACAGCCTCGTATAATCACTCACACACTCCCACTCACACACTCACGCCCTGTAATGCATACTGACATACACAAAGAGCACACACAATCACACTATCAGAAATACACACACACACAAACACCCTCTCACACTCAAACACACACTCATATAAACACTCACACTCTCACACCTGTTCACACACCTAGCCTCAGAAACACATTCTCGCACCCGCTCATACACACTCACGCTTACATATACATGCTCACACACACACTCTCAACCACTCAAACACAGCACCTCACACACCTACACCCACACACTCCTACACAAAATCAGACAGAGACACACACTCACACACTCACAGACTCACACACACTCACACAGGTTCTCACACTGTCACACTCACAAAACTACACACACAGACACACTCTCACACACTCACTGACTCACATGCAGTCACACACACTCACACAATGTCACACACACACCAACACACACACTCACACACACTCACACATAAAACCATTTGGTCACAGTCACACACTTGTGTACAAACTCACACACTCACTCCCACTCACAAAATTACCCTCGCAAACACAGTCACATTCACACATTCCCTCACACACTCACTGAAATATACTCACACACACTCACCCACTCTCACACTCATCTACACACATCCTCACACACTCTAGCACCCTCACATACAGGAGTCACAGACGCCGTTGTGCAGACACACTTACACTCAGACACTCACACACCCTGTCACACACAGTCACTCTCACCCACTGTCACACACAAACACACACAGATACACACTCACATACATTCACATATTAGAGCGCCATCACGTACACACACTGACTTGCACACTCACAAATATCACACACACACCTACACACAGACACACACACAGACACACAAACGCTCACACATTCCCACCCTCGTATAATCACTCACACACTCACCTACAGTCTTTCAATCACACTTAACAGCTCATATACAGTCGCACTCACATAGACATGCTCACACACACTCTCATGCTCTCACCAACTCACACACAGCATCTTTCTCACTTACACACACACACACCTTCACAGACTCCCTCACATGCACACTCTCATAGAAAATACCCGCATGCCCTCAAACAGACAGATACACTCACATATTCATACAACCTGTCACACACCATCACAGACACAGTCTCTCACTGTCACACACAGTCACACTACTACACGCACAGACACACCCAAACACACTCCATCACATACACGTTCACACACTGTCAAACACACACACACTACTACACAAACACCATCACACACAGTCTCACACTCACACACACTCACCTGCTGTCACACTCACTCACACACACTACCAGACTCAAATGCACTCACACACACACTGACACACACCATCGCACACTTGTTTAAAACCACACAAGCTCTCAGACACACCTCTCACATTCTCACACCCTGTCACACACCCTCACGCACTCACACACACACTCACACACCTTCACACACAGACACACACTCACGTTTTTATGCATTCAAACACACACTCTCGCTTACACTCAGACACACTCACACCCGATCACACTCACGCACAACCACACTCACATATATGCACTCACAGAGTCACACATCTGCTCACACAGTCTCACACACTGTCACATAGATATACTCACACAAACACACTATCACCCACTCACACACAGCACCGCACACACCTACACAATCTCGCACACACCATCACACTCCCACTCACACACACACTCACATAAAAATTCACACACGCAGTCAAACAAACTCACCTAAACTCACACACAAGCACAATCTGTCACACAGACTTACACACGCTCTCACACTCACAAGCACCCTCAAATTAACACACTCACAAACACACTCACACACTGTGACACACACAAAATTTAACACACACACAGTCACCTACACTCAAACACAAACACACACTCACTCACAATCAAATCTTTTAGAAACACTCACACCCTCTCTCACCTACTCTCTCATCATCACACTCCGAAACTCCCCATTACAAACTCACACAAACTCACAGATTCACACTCAATCACACTGACACTCTCACCAACTCACACACTGCACTTCACAAACCTAAGCACACAAACACTCGCACACACCATCACACACTCACACACTGTCCCTCACGTTAGAGAAAAATTCACACACGCCCTGACACAACTACACTCACATATTCATAAAACCTGTCACAAACCCTCGCACACACTCACCCACTCGCCCACTGTCACACACCTACACACACAGTCAAACTCACCCACTATCAAAGAGGCTCACATGCACTCACACACACGCAGTCACACACACACCTACACCCCCAGACACCACCAAACGCACTCAGTCTCGCACGCACTCTTACACACTGAATCTGCCACACACTCTCACACTCCTACACACTCAGACACACCCACACATACTCACAGACTCACATGGAATCTCACACACACACACTGTCACAAACTAACACACCTACACACACAGACCCACTTATGCACACTCACACTCAGACACACACCCAATCACACACGTATATGCACTCACACACTCACACCCACCCACAAACCTTCACTCTCTCAAACGCGCACACACAAACACCCGCTCATACACACTCACGCACACTAACATATACATTCTCTCACACAGCTCCTCACACACCTGCGCACTCACACACACACCATCACACCCTGTAATGCACACTCACATACACAAAGAGCTCACAAACCCACACTATCAGAATTACACACACTCACACAGACACTCACACACCTGCACACACACACAGTCGCACACACTCTGACAATCTAACACTCATATAAACACTCACACTCTCACACCCACTCACACACCTAGCCTAAAAGTCACGTTCTCACTCCCACTCACACACACTCACGCTCACATATACATGTTCACACACACACTCAGCCACTCGAACACAGCACCTCACACACCTACACCCACACACTCCAACACAGCATCACACAGACTCACCCACACACACTCACAGATTCACACACACTCTCACATTTTCTCACTCTTTCACACTCTCACAGACCTACACACACAGAAACACACTCCCAGACTCTCATGCAGTCACACACACTCACACTGTCACACCCACACACCCACTCACAGACTCACGTACACACACTCACACACACAACCATTAACTCTCAATCACACACTAGTGTACACACTCTCACACTCACTCCCACTCACACACCTACACTCTCACAAACACACTCATATTGCCACATTCGCTCACACACTCACACACAAACACTAAAGTATACTCACGCACGCTCTCACCCACTCACACTCACCTACAGACACCATCACACACTCACACACACTCCCATACAAAAATCACAGATGCTGTCCTGCAGACACACATGCACTCAGACACTCACACCCTGTCACACACAGAGACTCTAACACACTGTCACACACAAACGGACACATACAGAGACACACGCACATATATTCTCGTATAAGAATACCATGAAAAAACACACACTGTCTTGCACACTCACAAATACACACACACTCACACACCTACACACAGTCAAACTCACACACTATCATAGGGGCTCACGTGCACTCACACATACGCAGTCACACACACACACACCTACACCCACAGACACCACCAAATGCACTCAGTTTCACACGCACTCATACACACTCAATCTGCCACACAATCTCACACACTTACACACACAGACACACCCACACACACTCACAGACTCACATGGAATCACACACACTCACACTGTCACAAACTAACACACCTACACACACAGACTCACTTATGCACACACACACACACACCCAATCTCACACGTACATGCACTCACACACTCACACCCACCCACAAAACTACACTCTCACAAACACACACACGCAAACACCCGCTCATATACACTCACACACACTCACATATACATGCTCACGCACAGCACCTCACAGACCTGCACACTCACATACACACACCATCACGCACTCGCACACGCTCACATATAGGAAATCACACATGCACTCAAACATATACACCTACACTCACACACTCACTGACCTTGTCACACACCCTTCCACACTCACACGCACTCACACCCTGTAATGCACACTGATGTACACAAAGAGCACACCCAGTCACACTATCAGAAGTACACTCACACTCTCACACCCACTCACACACCTAGTCTCAGAATCACATCCTCACACCCGCTCATACACACACACGCTCACATATACATGCTCACACACACACTCTCAACCACTCAAACACAGCACCTCACACACCTACACCCACACACTCCAACACAGCATCATACAGAGACACACTCACACACACTCACTCACTCACCCACACTCAGATTCTCACAATCTGTCACACTCACACAACTACACACACAGACACAAACACTCACAGACTCACATGCAGTCACACACTCACACGCTCTCACACGCACACCTGCACAAACACACTCACACACACTCACACACAAACACCCTTTCAGTCACAATCTCACTCTCGTGTACACACTCACACCCTCACTCCCACTCACACACCTTCACCCTCACAAGCACACTCACACATTCACACATTCACTCACACACACTCACAGAGATACACACACAGTCTCACCCACTCTCATACTCACGTACACACCATCAAACACTCAGACACACTCATACAAAAATCTCAGACGCAGTCGTGCAGACACACTTACACTCAGACACTCACAAACCCTGTCACACACACACTCACACACTGTCACACACAACCACACACGTAGAGTCACACTCACATACACTCACTTAGTAGCACGCAATCAACAACACAAAGCCTCGCACACTCAGAAATGTCACACACACTCACACACCTACACACAGACACACTCACACGCACTGGCGCACAAACACAAGTGCACACATATTCACAGCCTCGTATAATCACTCACACACTCCCACTCACACACTCACGCCCTGTAATGCATACTGACATACACAAAGAGCACACACAATCACACTATCAGAAATACACACACACACAAACACCCTCTCACACTCAAACACACACTCATATAAACACTCACACTCTCACACCTGTTCACACACCTAGCCTCAGAAACACATTCTCGCACCCGCTCATACACACTCACGCTTACATATACATGCTCACACACACACTCTCAACCACTCAAACACAGCACCTCACACACCTACACCCACACACTCCTACACAAAATCAGACAGAGACACACACTCACACACTCACAGACTCACACACACTCACACAGGTTCTCACACTGTCACACTCACAAAACTACACACACAGACACACTCTCACACACTCACTGACTCACATGCAGTCACACACACTCACACAATGTCACACACACACCAACACACACACTCACACACACTCACACATAAAACCATTTGGTCACAGTCACACACTTGTGTACAAACTCACACACTCACTCCCACTCACAAAATTACCCTCGCAAACACAGTCACATTCACACATTCCCTCACACACTCACTGAAATATACTCACACACACTCACCCACTCTCACACTCATCTACACACATCCTCACACACTCTAGCACCCTCACATACAGGAGTCACAGACGCCGTTGTGCAGACACACTTACACTCAGACACTCACACACCCTGTCACACACAGTCACTCTCACCCACTGTCACACACAAACACACACAGATACACACTCACATACATTCACATATTAGAGCGCCATCACGTACACACACTGACTTGCACACTCACAAATATCACACACACACCTACACACAGACACACACACAGACACACAAACGCTCACACATTCCCACCCTCGTATAATCACTCACACACTCACCTACAGTCTTTCAATCACACTTAACAGCTCATATACAGTCGCACTCACATAGACATGCTCACACACACTCTCATGCTCTCACCAACTCACACACAGCATCTTTCTCACTTACACACACACACACCTTCACAGACTCCCTCACATGCACACTCTCATAGAAAATACCCGCATGCCCTCAAACAGACAGATACACTCACATATTCATACAACCTGTCACACACCATCACAGACACAGTCTCTCACTGTCACACACAGTCACACTACTACACGCACAGACACACCCAAACACACTCCATCACATACACGTTCACACACTGTCAAACACACACACACTACTACACAAACACCATCACACACAGTCTCACACTCACACACACTCACCTGCTGTCACACTCACTCACACACACTACCAGACTCAAATGCACTCACACACACACTGACACACACCATCGCACACTTGTTTAAAACCACACAAGCTCTCAGACACACCTCTCACATTCTCACACCCTGTCACACACCCTCACGCACTCACACACACACTCACACACCTTCACACACAGACACACACTCACGTTTTTATGCATTCAAACACACACTCTCGCTTACACTCAGACACACTCACACCCGATCACACTCACGCACAACCACACTCACATATATGCAATCACAGAGTCACACATCTGCTCACACAGTCTCACACACTGTCACATAGATATACTCACACAAACACACTATCACCCACTCACACACAGCACCGCACACACCTACACAATCTCGCACACACCATCACACTCCCACTCACACACACACTCACATAAAAATTCACACACGCAGTCAAACAAACTCACCTAAACTCACACACAAGCACAATCTGTCACGCAGACTTACACACGCTCTCACACTCACAAGCACCCTCAAATTAACACACTCACAAACACACTCACACACTGTGACACACACAAAATTTAACACACACACAGTCACCTACACTCAAACACAAACACACACTCACTCACAATCAAATCTTTTAGAAACACTCACACCCTCTCTCACCTACTCTCTCATCATCACACTCCGAAACTCCCCATTACAAACTCACACAAACTCACAGATTCACACTCAATCACACTGACACTCTCACCAACTCACACACTGCACTTCACAAACCTAAGCACACAAACACTCGCACACACCATCACACACTCACACACTGTCCCTCACGTTAGAGAAAAATTCACACACGCCCTGACACAACTACACTCACATATTCATAAAACCTGTCACAAACCCTCGCACACACTCACCCACTCGCCCACTGTCACACACCTACACACACAGTCAAACTCACCCACTATCAAAGAGGCTCACATGCACTCACACACACGCAGTCACACACACACCTACACCCCCAGACACCACCAAACGCACTCAGTCTCGCACGCACTCTTACACACTGAATCTGCCACACACTCTCACACTCCTACACACTCAGACACACCCACACATACTCACAGACTCACATGGAATCTCACACACACACACTGTCACAAACTAACACACCTACACACACAGACCCACTTATGCACACTCACACTCAGACACACACCCAATCACACACGTATATGCACTCACACACTCACACCCACCCACAAACCTTCACTCTCTCAAACGCGCACACACAAACACCCGCTCATACACACTCACGCACACTAACATATACATTCTCTCACACAGCTCCTCACACACCTGCGCACTCACACACACACCATCACACCCTGTAATGCACACTCACATACACAAAGAGCTCACAAACCCACACTATCAGAATTACACACACTCACACAGACACTCACACACCTGCACACACACACAGTCGCACACACTCTGACAATCTAACACTCATATAAACACTCACACTCTCACACCCACTCACACACCTAGCCTAAAAGTCACGTTCTCACTCCCACTCACACACACTCACGCTCACATATACATGTTCACACACACACTCAGCCACTCGAACACAGCACCTCACACACCTACACCCACACACTCCAACACAGCATCACACAGACTCACCCACACACACTCACAGATTCACACACACTCTCACATTTTCTCACTCTTTCACACTCTCACAGACCTACACACACAGAAACACACTCCCAGACTCTCATGCAGTCACACACACTCACACTGTCACACCCACACACCCACTCACAGACTCACGTACACACACTCACACACACAACCATTAACTCTCAATCACACACTAGTGTACACACTCTCACACTCACTCCCACTCACACACCTACACTCTCACAAACACACTCATATTGCCACATTCGCTCACACACTCACACACAAACACTAAAGTATACTCACGCACGCTCTCACCCACTCACACTCACCTACAGACACCATCACACACTCACACACACTCCCATACAAAAATCACAGATGCTGTCCTGCAGACACACATGCACTCAGACACTCACACCCTGTCACACACAGAGACTCTAACACACTGTCACACACAAACGGACACATACAGAGACACACGCACATATATTCTCGTATAAGAATACCATGAAAAAACACACACTGTCTTGCACACTCACAAATACACACACACTCACACACCTACACACAGTCAAACTCACACACTATCATAGGGGCTCACGTGCACTCACACATACGCAGTCACACACACACACACCTACACCCACAGACACCACCAAATGCACTCAGTTTCACACGCACTCATACACACTCAATCTGCCACACAATCTCACACACTTACACACACAGACACACCCACACACACTCACAGACTCACATGGAATCACACACACTCACACTGTCACAAACTAACACACCTACACACACAGACTCACTTATGCACACACACACACACACCCAATCTCACACGTACATGCACTCACACACTCACACCCACCCACAAAACTACACTCTCACAAACACACACACGCAAACACCCGCTCATATACACTCACACACACTCACATATACATGCTCACGCACAGCACCTCACAGACCTGCACACTCACATACACACACCATCACACACTCGCACACGCTCACATATAGGAAATCACACATGCACTCAAACATATACACCTACACTCACACACTCACTGACCTTGTCACACACCCTTCCACACTCACACGCACTCACACCCTGTAATGCACACTGATGTACACAAAGAGCACACCCAGTCACACTATCAGAAGTACACTCACACTCTCACACCCACTCACACACCTAGTCTCAGAATCACATTCTCACACCCGCTCATACACACACACGCTCACATATACATGCTCACACACACACTCTCAACCACTCAAACACAGCACCTCACACACCTACACCCACACACTCCAACACAGCATCATACAGAGACACACTCACACACACTCACTCACTCACCCACACTCAGATTCTCACAATCTGTCACACTCACACAACTACACACACAGACACAAACACTCACAGACTCACATGCAGTCACACACTCACACGCTCTCACACGCACACCTGCACAAACACACTCACACACACTCACACACAAACACCCTTTCAGTCACAATCTCACTCTCGTGTACACACTCACACCCTCACTCCCACTCACACACCTTCACCCTCACAAGCACACTCACACATTCACACATTCACTCACACACACTCACAGAGATACACACACAGTCTCACCCACTCTCATACTCACGTACACACCATCAAACACTCAGACACACTCATACAAAAATCTCAGACGCAGTCGTGCAGACACACTTACACTCAGACACTCACAAACCCTGTCACACACACACTCACACACTGTCACACACAACCACACACGTAGAGTCACACTCACATACACTCACTTAGTAGCACGCAATCAACAACACAAAGCCTCGCACACTCAGAAATGTCACACACACTCACACACCTACACACAGACACACTCACACGCACTGGCGCACAAACACAAGTGCACACATATTCACAGCCTCGTATAATCACTCACACACTCCCACTCACACACTCACGCCCTGTAATGCATACTGACATACACAAAGAGCACACACAATCACACTATCAGAAATACACACACACACAAACACCCTCTCACACTCAAACACACACTCATATAAACACTCACACTCTCACACCTGTTCACACACCTAGCCTCAGAAACACATTCTCGCACCCGCTCATACACACTCACGCTTACATATACATGCTCACACACACACTCTCAACCACTCAAACACAGCACCTCACACACCTACACCCACACACTCCTACACAAAATCAGACAGAGACACACACTCACACACTCACAGACTCACACACACTCACACAGGTTCTCACACTGTCACACTCACAAAACTACACACACAGACACACTCTCACACACTCACTGACTCACATGCAGTCACACACACTCACACAATGTCACACACACACCAACACACACACTCACACACACTCACACATAAAACCATTTGGTCACAGTCACACACTTGTGTACAAACTCACACACTCACTCCCACTCACAAAATTACCCTCGCAAACACAGTCACATTCACACATTCCCTCACACACTCACTGAAATATACTCACACACACTCACCCACTCTCACACTCATCTACACACATCCTCACACACTCTAGCACCCTCACATACAGGAGTCACAGACGCCGTTGTGCAGACACACTTACACTCAGACACTCACACACCCTGTCACACACAGTCACTCTCACCCACTGTCACACACAAACACACACAGATACACACTCACATACATTCACATATTAGAGCGCCATCACGTACACACACTGACTTGCACACTCACAAATATCACACACACACCTACACACAGACACACACACAGACACACAAACGCTCACACATTCCCACCCTCGTATAATCACTCACACACTCACCTACAGTCTTTCAATCACACTTAACAGCTCATATACAGTCGCACTCACATAGACATGCTCACACACACTCTCATGCTCTCACCAACTCACACACAGCATCTTTCTCACTTACACACACACACACCTTCACAGACTCCCTCACATGCACACTCTCATAGAAAATACCCGCATGCCCTCAAACAGACAGATACACTCACATATTCATACAACCTGTCACACACCATCACAGACACAGTCTCTCACTGTCACACACAGTCACACTACTACACGCACAGACACAATCAAACACACTCCATCACATACACGTTCACACACTGTCAAACACACACACACTACTACACAAACACCATCACACACAGTCTCACACTCACACACACTCACCTGCTGTCACACTCACTCACACACACTACCAGACTCAAATGCACTCACACACACACTGACACACACCATCGCACACTTGTTTAAAACCACACAAGCTCTCAGACACACCTCTCACATTCTCACACCCTGTCACACACCCTCACGCACTCACACACACACTCACACACCTTCACACACAGACACACACTCACACGTTTTTATGCATTCAAACACACACTCTCGCTTACACTCAGACACACTCACACCCGATCACACTCACGCACAACCACACTCACATATATGCACTCACAGAGTCACACATCTGCTCACACAGTCTCACACACTGTCACATAGATATACTCACACAAACACACTATCACCCACTCACACACAGCACCGCACACACCTACACAATCTCACACACACCATCACACTCCCACTCACACACACACTCACATAAAAATTCACACACGCAGTCAAACAAACTCACCTAAACTCACACACAAGCACAATCTGTCACGCAGACTTACACACGCTCTCACACTCACAAGCACCCTCAAATTAACACACTCACAAACACACTCACACACTGTGACACACACAAAATTTAACACACACACAGTCACCTACACTCAAACACAAACACACACTCACTCACAATCAAATCTTTTAGAAACACTCACACCCTCTCTCACCTACTCTCTCATCATCACACTCCGAAACTCCCCATTACAAACTCACACAAACTCACAGATTCACACTCAATCACACTGACACTCTCACCAACTCACACACTGCACTTCACAAACCTAAGCACACAAACACTCGCACACACCATCACACACTCACACACTGTCCCTCACGTTAGAGAAAAATTCACACACGCCCTGACACAACTACACTCACATATTCATAAAACCTGTCACAAACCCTCGCACACACTCACCCACTCGCCCACTGTCACACACCTACACACACAGTCAAACTCACCCACTATCAAAGAGGCTCACATGCACTCACACACACGCAGTCACACACACACCTACACCCCCAGACACCACCAAACGCACTCAGTCTCGCACGCACTCTTACACACTGAATCTGCCACACACTCTCACACTCCTACACACTCAGACACACCCACACATACTCACAGACTCACATGGAATCTCACACACACACACTGTCACAAACTAACACACCTACACACACAGACCCACTTATGCACACTCACACTCAGACACACACCCAATCACACACGTATATGCACTCACACACTCACACCCACCCACAAACCTTCACTCTCTCAAACGCGCACACACAAACACCCGCTCATACACACTCACGCACACTAACATATACATTCTCTCACACAGCTCCTCACACACCTGCGCACTCACACACACACCATCACACCCTGTAATGCACACTCACATACACAAAGAGCTCACAAACCCACACTATCAGAATTACACACACTCACACAGACACTCACACACCTGCACACACACACAGTCGCACACACTCTGACAATCTAACACTCATATAAACACTCACACTCTCACACCCACTCACACACCTAGCCTAAAAGTCACGTTCTCACTCCCACTCACACACACTCACGCTCACATATACATGTTCACACACACACTCAGCCACTCGAACACAGCACCTCACACACCTACACCCACACACTCCAACACAGCATCACACAGACTCACCCACACACACTCACAGATTCACACACACTCTCACATTTTCTCACTCTTTCACACTCTCACAGACCTACACACACAGAAACACACTCCCAGACTCTCATGCAGTCACACACACTCACACTGTCACACCCACACACCCACTCACAGACTCACGTACACACACTCACACACACAACCATTAACTCTCAATCACACACTAGTGTACACACTCTCACACTCACTCCCACTCACACACCTACACTCTCACAAACACACTCATATTGCCACATTCGCTCACACACTCACACACAAACACTAAAGTATACTCACGCACGCTCTCACCCACTCACACTCACCTACAGACACCATCACACACTCACACACACTCCCATACAAAAATCACAGATGCTGTCCTGCAGACACACATGCACTCAGACACTCACACCCTGTCACACACAGAGACTCTAACACACTGTCACACACAAACGGACACATACAGAGACACACGCACATATATTCTCGTATAAGAATACCATCAAAAAACACACACTGTCTTGCACACTCACAAATACACACACACTCACACACCTACACACAGTCAAACTCACACACTATCATAGGGGCTCACGTGCACTCACACATACGCAGTCACACACACACACACCTACACCCACAGACACCACCAAATGCACTCAGTTTCACACGCACTCATACACACTCAATCTGCCACACAATCTCACACACTTACACACACAGACACACCCACACACACTCACAGACTCACATGGAATCACACACACTCACACTGTCACAAACTAACACACCTACACACACAGACTCACTTATGCACACACACACACACACCCAATCTCACACGTACATGCACTCACACACTCACACCCACCCACAAAACTACACTCTCACAAACACACACACGCAAACACCCGCTCATATACACTCACACACACTCACATATACATGCTCACGCACAGCACCTCACAGACCTGCACACTCACATACACACACCATCACACACTCGCACACGCTCACATATAGGAAATCACACATGCACTCAAACATATACACCTACACTCACACACTCACTGACCTTGTCACACACCCTTCCACACTCACACGCACTCACACCCTGTAATGCACACTGATGTACACAAAGAGCACACCCAGTCACACTATCAGAAGTACACTCACACTCTCACACCCACTCACACACCTAGTCTCAGAATCACATTCTCACACCCGCTCATACACACACACGCTCACATATACATGCTCACACACACACTCTCAACCACTCAAACACAGCACCTCACACACCTACACCCACACACTCCAACACAGCATCATACAGAGACACACTCACACACACTCACTCACTCACCCACACTCAGATTCTCACAATCTGTCACACTCACACAACTACACACACAGACACAAACACTCACAGACTCACATGCAGTCACACACTCACACGCTCTCACACGCACACCTGCACAAACACACTCACACACACTCACACACAAACACCCTTTCAGTCACAATCTCACTCTCGTGTACACACTCACACCCTCACTCCCACTCACACACCTTCACCCTCACAAGCACACTCACACATTCACACATTCACTCACACACACTCACAGAGATACACACACAGTCTCACCCACTCTCATACTCACGTACACACCATCCAACACTCAGACACACTCATACAAAAATCTCAGACGCAGTCGTGCAGACACACTTACACTCAGACACTCACAAACCCTGTCACACACACACTCACACACTGTCACACACAACCACACACGTAGAGTCACACTCACATACACTCACTTAGTAGCACGCAATCAACAACACAAAGCCTCGCACACTCAGAAATGTCACACACACTCACACACCTACACACAGACACACTCACACGCACTGGCGCACAAACACAAGTGCACACATATTCACAGCCTCGTATAATCACTCACACACTCCCACTCACACACTCACGCCCTGTAATGCATACTGACATACACAAAGAGCACACACAATCACACTATCAGAAATACGCACACACACAAACACCCTCTCACACTCAAACACACACTCATATAAACACTCACACTCTCACACCTGTTCACACACCTAGCCTCAGAAACACATTCTCGCACCCGCTCATACACACTCACGCTTACATATACATGCTCACACACACACTCTCAACCACTCAAACACAGCACCTCACACACCTACACCCACACACTCCTACACAAAATCAGACAGAGACACACACTCACACACTCACAGACTCACACACACTCACACAGGTTCTCACACTGTCACACTCACAAAACTACACACACAGACACACTCTCACACACTCACTGACTCACATGCAGTCACACACACTCACACAATGTCACACACACACCAACACACACACTCACACACACTCACACATAAAACCATTTGGTCACAGTCACACACTTGTGTACAAACTCACACACTCACTCCCACTCACAAAATTACCCTCGCAAACACAGTCACATTCACACATTCCCTCACACACTCACTGAAATATACTCACACACACTCACCCACTCTCACACTCATCTACACACATCCTCACACACTCTAGCACCCTCACATACAGGAGTCACAGACGCCGTTGTGCAGACACACTTACACTCAGACACTCACACACCCTGTCACACACAGTCACTCTCACCCACTGTCACACACAAACACACACAGATACACACTCACATACATTCACATATTAGAGCGCCATCACGTACACACACTGACTTGCACACTCACAAATATCACACACACACCTACACACAGACACACACACAGACACACAAACGCTCACACATTCCCACCCTCGTATAATCACTCACACACTCACCTACAGTCTTTCAATCACACTTAACAGCTCATATACAGTCGCACTCACATAGACATGCTCACACACACTCTCATGCTCTCACCAACTCACACACAGCATCTTTCTCACTTACACACACACACACCTTCACAGACTCCCTCACATGCACACTCTCATAGAAAATACCCGCATGCCCTCAAACAGACAGATACACTCACATATTCATACAACCTGTCACACACCATCACAGACACAGTCTCTCACTGTCACACACAGTCACACTACTACACGCACAGACACAATCAAACACACTCCATCACATACACGTTCACACACTGTCAAACACACACACACTACTACACAAACACCATCACACACAGTCTCACACTCACACACACTCACCTGCTGTCACACTCACTCACACACACTACCAGACTCAAATGCACTCACACACACACTGACACACACCATCGCACACTTGTTTAAAACCACACAAGCTCTCAGACACACCTCTCACATTCTCACACCCTGTCACACACCCTCACGCACTCACACACACACTCACACACCTTCACACACAGACACACACTCACACGTTTTTATGCATTCAAACACACACTCTCGCTTACACTCAGACACACTCACACCCGATCACACTCACGCACAACCACACTCACATATATGCACTCACAGAGTCACACATCTGCTCACACAGTCTCACACACTGTCACATAGATATACTCACACAAACACACTATCACCCACTCACACACAGCACCGCACACACCTACACAATCTCACACACACCATCACACTCCCACTCACACACACACTCACATAAAAATTCACACACGCAGTCAAACAAACTCACCTAAACTCACACACAAGCACAATCTGTCACGCAGACTTACACACGCTCTCACACTCACAAGCACCCTCAAATTAACACACTCACAAACACACTCACACACTGTGACACACACAAAATTTAACACACACACAGTCACCTACACTCAAACACAAACACACACTCACTCACAATCAAATCTTTTAGAAACACTCACACCCTCTCTCACCTACTCTCTCATCATCACACTCCGAAACTCCCCATTACAAACTCACACAAACTCACAGATTCACACTCAATCACACTGACACTCTCACCAACTCACACACTGCACTTCACAAACCTAAGCACACAAACACTCGCACACACCATCACACACTCACACACTGTCCCTCACGTTAGAGAAAAATTCACACACGCCCTGACACAACTACACTCACATATTCATAAAACCTGTCACAAACCCTCGCACACACTCACCCACTCGCCCACTGTCACACACCTACACACACAGTCAAACTCACCCACTATCAAAGAGGCTCACATGCACTCACACACACGCAGTCACACACACACCTACACCCCCAGACACCACCAAACGCACTCAGTCTCGCACGCACTCTTACACACTGAATCTGCCACACACTCTCACACTCCTACACACTCAGACACACCCACACATACTCACAGACTCACATGGAATCTCACACACACACACTGTCACAAACTAACACACCTACACACACAGACCCACTTATGCACACTCACACTCAGACACACACCCAATCACACACGTATATGCACTCACACACTCACACCCACCCACAAACCTTCACTCTCTCAAACGCGCACACACAAACACCCGCTCATACACACTCACGCACACTAACATATACATTCTCTCACACAGCTCCTCACACACCTGCGCACTCACACACACACCATCACACCCTGTAATGCACACTCACATACACAAAGAGCTCACAAACCCACACTATCAGAATTACACACACTCACACAGACACTCACACACCTGCACACACACACAGTCGCACACACTCTGACAATCTAACACTCATATAAACACTCACACTCTCACACCCACTCACACACCTAGCCTAAAAGTCACGTTCTCACTCCCACTCACACACACTCACGCTCACATATACATGTTCACACACACACTCAGCCACTCGAACACAGCACCTCACACACCTACACCCACACACTCCAACACAGCATCACACAGACTCACCCACACACACTCACAGATTCACACACACTCTCACATTTTCTCACTCTTTCACACTCTCACAGACCTACACACACAGAAACACACTCCCAGACTCTCATGCAGTCACACACACTCACACTGTCACACCCACACACCCACTCACAGACTCACGTACACACACTCACACACACAACCATTAACTCTCAATCACACACTAGTGTACACACTCTCACACTCACTCCCACTCACACACCTACACTCTCACAAACACACTCATATTGCCACATTCGCTCACACACTCACACACAAACACTAAAGTATACTCACGCACGCTCTCACCCACTCACACTCACCTACAGACACCATCACACACTCACACACACTCCCATACAAAAATCACAGATGCTGTCCTGCAGACACACATGCACTCAGACACTCACACCCTGTCACACACAGAGACTCTAACACACTGTCACACACAAACGGACACATACAGAGACACACGCACATATATTCTCGTATAAGAATACCATCAAAAAACACACACTGTCTTGCACACTCACAAATACACACACACTCACACACCTACACACAGTCAAACTCACACACTATCATAGGGGCTCACGTGCACTCACACATACGCAGTCACACACACACACACCTACACCCACAGACACCACCAAATGCACTCAGTTTCACACGCACTCATACACACTCAATCTGCCACACAATCTCACACACTTACACACACAGACACACCCACACACACTCACAGACTCACATGGAATCACACACACTCACACTGTCACAAACTAACACACCTACACACACAGACTCACTTATGCACACACACACACACCCAATCTCACACGTACATGCACTCACACACTCACACCCACCCACAAAACTACACTCTCACAAACACACACACGCAAACACCCGCTCATATACACTCACACACACTCACATATACATGCTCACGCACAGCACCTCACAGACCTGCACACTCACATACACACACCATCACACACTCGCACACGCTCACATATAGGAAATCACACATGCACTCAAACATATACACCTACACTCACACACTCACTGACCTTGTCACACACCCTTCCACACTCACACGCACTCACACCCTGTAATGCACACTGATGTACACAAAGAGCACACCCAGTCACACTATCAGAAGTACACTCACACTCTCACACCCACTCACACACCTAGTCTCAGAATCACATTCTCACACCCGCTCATACACACACACGCTCACATATACATGCTCACACACACACTCTCAACCACTCAAACACAGCACCTCACACACCTACACCCACACACTCCAACACAGCATCATACAGAGACACACTCACACACACTCACTCACTCACCCACACTCAGATTCTCACAATCTGTCACACTCACACAACTACACACACAGACACAAACACTCACAGACTCACATGCAGTCACACACTCACACGCTCTCACACGCACACCTGCACACACTCACACACACTCACACACAAACACCCTTTCAGTCACAATCTCACTCTCGTGTACACACTCACACCCTCACTCCCACTCACACACCATCACCCTCACAGGCACACTCACACATTCACACATTCGCTCACACACTCATACACACTCACAGAGATACACACACAGTCACACCCACTCTCATACTCACGTACACACCATCAAACACTCAGACACACTCATACAAAAATCTCAGACGCAGTCGTGCAGACACACTTACACTCAGACACTCACAAACCCTGTCACACACACACTCACACACTGTCACACACAACCACACACGTAGAGTCACACTCACATACACTCACTTAGTAGCACGCAATCAACAACACAAAGCCTCGCACACTCAGAAATGTCACACACACTCACACACCTACACACAGACACACTCACACGCACTGGCGCACAAACACAAGTGCACACATATTCACAGCCTCGTATAATCACTCACACACTCCCACTCACACACTCACGCCCTGTAATGCATACTGACATACACAAAGAGCACACACAATCACACTATCAGAAATACGCACACACACAAACACCCTCTCACACTCAAACACACACTCATATAAACACTCACACTCTCACACCTGTTCACACACCTAGCCTCAGAAACACATTCTCGCACCCGCTCATACACACTCACGCTTACATATACATGCTCACACACACACTCTCAACCACTCAAACACAGCACCTCACACACCTACACCCACACACTCCTACACAAAATCAGACAGAGACACACACTCACACACTCACAGACTCACACACACTCACACAGGTTCTCACACTGTCACACTCACAAAACTACACACACAGACACACTCTCACACACTCACTGACTCACATGCAGTCACACACACTCACACAATGTCACACACACACCAACACACACACTCACACACACTCACACATAAAACCATTTGGTCACAGTCACACACTTGTGTACAAACTCACACACTCACTCCCACTCACAAAATTACCCTCGCAAACACAGTCACATTCACACATTCCCTCACACACTCACTGAAATATACTCACACACACTCACCCACTCTCACACTCATCTACACACATCCTCACACACTCTAGCACCCTCACATACAGGAGTCACAGACGCCGTTGTGCAGACACACTTACACTCAGACACTCACACACCCTGTCACACACAGTCACTCTCACCCACTGTCACACACAAACACACACAGATACACACTCACATACATTCACATATTAGAGCGCCATCACGTACACACACTGACTTGCACACTCACAAATATCACACACACACCTACACACAGACACACACACAGACACACAAACGCTCACACATTCCCACCCTCGTATAATCACTCACACACTCACTCTCACACACCTACAGTCTTTCAATCACACTTAACAGCTCATATACAATCGCACTCACATAGACATGCTCACACACACTCTCATGCTCTCACCAACTCACACACAGCATCTTTCTCACTTACACACACACACACCTTCACAGACTCCCTCACATGCACACTCTCATAGAAAATACCCGCATGCCCTCAAACAGACAGATACACTCACATATTCACACAACCTGTCACACACCATCACAGACACAGTCTCTCACTGTCACACACAGTCACACTAGTACACGCACAGACACACCCAAACACACTCCATCACATACACGTTCACACACTGTCAAACACACACACACTACTACACAAACACCATCACACACAGTCTCACACTCACACACACTCACCTGCTGTCACACTCACTCACACACACTACCAGACTCAAATGCACTCACACACACACTGACACACACCATCGCACACTTGTTTAAAACCACACAAGCTCTCAGACACACCTCTCACATTCTCACACCCTGTCACACACCCTCACGCACTCACACACACACTCACACACCTTCACACTCAGACACACACTCACACGTTTTTATGCATTCAAACACACACTCTCGCTTACACTCAGACACACTCACACCCGATCACACTCACGCACAACCACACTCACATATATGCACTCACAGAGTCACACATCTGCTCACACAGTCTCACACACTGTCACATAGATATACTCACACAAACACACTATCACCCACTCACACACAGCACCGCACACACCTACACAATCTCGCACACACCATCACACTCCCACTCACACACACACTCACATAAAAATTCACACACGCAGTCAAACAAACTCACCTAAACTCACACACAAGCACAATCTGTCACACAGACTTACACACGCTCTCACACTCACAAGCACCCTCAAATTAACACACTCACAAACACACTCACACACTGTGACACACACAAAATTTAACACACACACAGTCACCTACACTCAAACACAAACACACACTCACTCACAATCAAATCTTTTAGAAACACTCACACCCTCTCTCACCTACTCTCTCATCATCACACTCCGAAACTCCCCATTACAAACTCACACAAACTCACAGATTCACACTCAATCACACTGACACTCTCACCAACTCACACACTGCACTTCACAAACCTAAGCACACAAACACTCGCACACACCATCACACACTCACACACTGTCCCTCACGTTAGAGAAAAATTCACACACGCCCTGACACAACTACACTCACATATTCATAAAACCTGTCACAAACCCTCGCACACACTCACCCACTCGCCCACTGTCACACACCTACACACACAGTCAAACTCACCCACTATCAAAGAGGCTCACATGCACTCACACACACGCAGTCACACACACACCTACACCCCCAGACACCACCAAACGCACTCAGTCTCGCACGCACTCTTACACACTGAATCTGCCACACACTCTCACACTCCTACACACTCAGACACACCCACACATACTCACAGACTCACATGGAATCTCACACACACACACTGTCACAAACTAACACACCTACACACACAGACCCACTTATGCACACTCACACTCAGACACACACCCAATCACACACGTATATGCACTCACACACTCACACCCACCCACAAACCTTCACTCTCTCAAACGCGCACACACAAACACCCGCTCATACACACTCACGCACACTAACATATACATTCTCTCACACAGCTCCTCACACACCTGCGCACTCACACACACACCATCACACCCTGTAATGCACACTCACATACACAAAGAGCTCACAAACCCACACTATCAGAATTACACACACTCACACAGACACTCACACACCTGCACACACACACAGTCGCACACACTCTGACAATCTAACACTCATATAAACACTCACACTCTCACACCCACTCACACACCTAGCCTAAAAGTCACGTTCTCACTCCCACTCACACACACTCACGCTCACATATACATGTTCACACACACACTCAGCCACTCGAACACAGCACCTCACACACCTACACCCACACACTCCAACACAGCATCACACAGACTCACCCACACACACTCACAGATTCACACACACTCTCACATTTTCTCACTCTTTCACACTCTCACAGACCTACACACACAGAAACACACTCCCAGACTCTCATGCAGTCACACACACTCACACTGTCACACCCACACACCCACTCACAGACTCACGTACACACACTCACACACACAACCATTAACTCTCAATCACACACTAGTGTACACACTCTCACACTCACTCCCACTCACACACCTACACTCTCACAAACACACTCATATTGCCACATTCGCTCACACACTCACACACAAACACTAAAGTATACTCACGCACGCTCTCACCCACTCACACTCACCTACAGACACCATCACACACTCACACACACTCCCATACAAAAATCACAGATGCTGTCCTGCAGACACACATGCACTCAGACACTCACACCCTGTCACACACAGAGACTCTAACACACTGTCACACACAAACGGACACATACAGAGACACACGCACATATATTCTCGTATAAGAATACCATCAAAAAACACACACTGTCTTGCACACTCACAAATACACACACACTCACACACCTACACACAGTCAAACTCACACACTATCATAGGGGCTCACGTGCACTCACACATACGCAGTCACACACACACACACCTACACCCACAGACACCACCAAATGCACTCAGTTTCACACGCACTCATACACACTCAATCTGCCACACAATCTCACACACTTACACACACAGACACACCCACACACACTCACAGACTCACATGGAATCACACACACTCACACTGTCACAAACTAACACACCTACACACACAGACTCACTTATGCACACACACACACACACCCAATCTCACACGTACATGCACTCACACACTCACACCCACCCACAAAACTACACTCTCACAAACACACACACGCAAACACCCGCTCATATACACTCACACACACTCACATATACATGCTCACGCACAGCACCTCACAGACCTGCACACTCACATACACACACCATCACACACTCGCACACGCTCACATATAGGAAATCACACATGCACTCAAACATATACACCTACACTCACACACTCACTGACCTTGTCACACACCCTTCCACACTCACACGCACTCACACCCTGTAATGCACACTGATGTACACAAAGAGCACACACAGTCACACTATCAGAAGTACACTCACACTCTCACACCCACTCACACACCTAGTCTCAGAATCACATTCTCACACCCGCTCATACACACACACGCTCACATATACATGCTCACACACACACTCTCAACCACTCAAACACAGCACCTCACACACCTACACCCACACACTCCAACACAGCATCATACAGAGACACACTCACACACACTCACTCACTCACCCACACTCAGATTCTCACAATCTGTCACACTCACACAACTACACACACAGACACAAACACTCACAGACTCACATGCAGTCACACACTCACATGCTCTCACACGCACACCTGCACAAACACACTCACACACACTCACACACAAACACCCTTTCAGTCACAATCTCACTCTCGTGTACACACTCACACCCTCACTCCCACTCACACACCATCACCCTCACAGGCACACTCACACATTCACACATTCGCTCACACACTCATACACACTCACAGAGATACACACACAGTCACACCCACTCTCATACTCACGTACACACCATCAAACACTCAGACACACTCATACAAAAATCTCAGACGCAGTCGTGCAGACACACTTACACTCAGACACTCACAAACCCTGTCACACACACACTCACACACTGTCACACACAACCACACACGTAGAGTCACACTCACATACACTCACTTAGTAGCACGCAATCAACAACACAAAGCCTCGCACACTCAGAAATGTCACACACACTCACACACCTACACACAGACACACTCACACGCACTGGCGCACAAACACAAGTGCACACATATTCACAGCCTCGTATAATCACTCACACACTCCCACTCACACACTCACGCCCTGTAATGCATACTGACATACACAAAGAGCACACACAATCACACTATCAGAAATACGCACACACACAAACACCCTCTCACACTCAAACACACACTCATATAAACACTCACACTCTCACACCTGTTCACACACCTAGCCTCAGAAACACATTCTCGCACCCGCTCATACACACTCACGCTTACATATACATGCTCACACACACACTCTCAACCACTCAAACACAGCACCTCACACACCTACACCCACACACTCCTACACAAAATCAGACAGAGACACACACTCACACACTCACAGACTCACACACACTCACACAGGTTCTCACACTGTCACACTCACAAAACTACACACACAGACACACTCTCACACACTCACTGACTCACATGCAGTCACACACACTCACACAATGTCACACACACACCAACACACACACTCACACACACTCACACATAAAACCATTTGGTCACAGTCACACACTTGTGTACAAACTCACACACTCACTCCCACTCACAAAATTACCCTCGCAAACACAGTCACATTCACACATTCCCTCACACACTCACTGAAATATACTCACACACACTCACCCACTCTCACACTCATCTACACACATCCTCACACACTCTAGCACCCTCACATACAGGAGTCACAGACGCCGTTGTGCAGACACACTTACACTCAGACACTCACACACCCTGTCACACACAGTCACTCTCACCCACTGTCACACACAAACACACACAGATACACACTCACATACATTCACATATTAGAGCGCCATCACGTACACACACTGACTTGCACACTCACAAATATCACACACACACCTACACACAGACACACACACAGACACACAAACGCTCACACATTCCCACCCTCGTATAATCACTCACACACTCACTCTCACACACCTACAGTCTTTCAATCACACTTAACAGCTCATATACAATCGCACTCACATAGACATGCTCACACACACTCTCATGCTCTCACCAACTCACACACAGCATCTTTCTCACTTACACACACACACACCTTCACAGACTCCCTCACATGCACACTCTCATAGAAAATACCCGCATGCCCTCAAACAGACAGATACACTCACATATTCACACAACCTGTCACACACCATCACAGACACAGTCTCTCACTGTCACACACAGTCACACTAGTACACGCACAGACACACCCAAACACACTCCATCACATACACGTTCACACACTGTCAAACACACACACACTACTACACAAACACCATCACACACAGTCTCACACTCACACACACTCACCTGCTGTCACACTCACTCACACACACTACCAGACTCAAATGCACTCACACACACACTGACACACACCATCGCACACTTGTTTAAAACCACACAAGCTCTCAGACACACCTCTCACATTCTCACACCCTGTCACACACCCTCACGCACTCACACACACACTCACACACCTTCACACACAGACACACACTCACACGTTTTTATGCATTCAAACACACACTCTCGCTTACACTCAGACACACTCACACCCGATCACACTCACGCACAACCACACTCACATATATGCACTCACAGAGTCACACATCTGCTCACACAGTCTCACACACTGTCACATAGATATACTCACACAAACACACTATCACCCACTCACACACAGCACCGCACACACCTACACAATCTCGCACACACCATCACACTCCCACTCACACACACACTCACATAAAAATTCACACACGCAGTCAAACAAACTCACCTAAACTCACACACAAGCACAATCTGTCACGCAGACTTACACACGCTCTCACACTCACAAGCACCCTCAAATTAACACACTCACAAACACACTCACACACTGTGACACACACAAAATTTAACACACACACAGTCACCTACACTCAAACACAAACACACACTCACTCACAATCAAATCTTTTAGAAACACTCACACCCTCTCTCACCTACTCTCTCATCATCACACTCCGAAACTCCCCATTACAAACTCACACAAACTCACAGATTCACACTCAATCACACTGACACTCTCACCAACTCACACACTGCACTTCACAAACCTAAGCACACAAACACTCGCACACACCATCACACACTCACACACTGTCCCTCACGTTAGAGAAAAATTCACACACGCCCTGACACAACTACACTCACATATTCATAAAACCTGTCACAAACCCTCGCACACACTCACCCACTCGCCCACTGTCACACACCTACACACACAGTCAAACTCACCCACTATCAAAGAGGCTCACATGCACTCACACACACGCAGTCACACACACACCTACACCCCCAGACACCACCAAACGCACTCAGTCTCGCACGCACTCTTACACACTGAATCTGCCACACACTCTCACACTCCTACACACTCAGACACACCCACACATACTCACAGACTCACATGGAATCTCACACACACACACTGTCACAAACTAACACACCTACACACACAGACCCACTTATGCACACTCACACTCAGACACACACCCAATCACACACGTATATGCACTCACACACTCACACCCACCCACAAACCTTCACTCTCTCAAACGCGCACACACAAACACCCGCTCATACACACTCACGCACACTAACATATACATTCTCTCACACAGCTCCTCACACACCTGCGCACTCACACACACACCATCACACCCTGTAATGCACACTCACATACACAAAGAGCTCACAAACCCACACTATCAGAATTACACACACTCACACAGACACTCACACACCTGCACACACACACAGTCGCACACACTCTGACAATCTAACACTCATATAAACACTCACACTCTCACACCCACTCACACACCTAGCCTAAAAGTCACGTTCTCACTCCCACTCACACACACTCACGCTCACATATACATGTTCACACACACACTCAGCCACTCGAACACAGCACCTCACACACCTACACCCACACACTCCAACACAGCATCACACAGACTCACCCACACACACTCACAGATTCACACACACTCTCACATTTTCTCACTCTTTCACACTCTCACAGACCTACACACACAGAAACACACTCCCAGACTCTCATGCAGTCACACACACTCACACTGTCACACCCACACACCCACTCACAGACTCACGTACACACACTCACACACACAACCATTAACTCTCAATCACACACTAGTGTACACACTCTCACACTCACTCCCACTCACACACCTACACTCTCACAAACACACTCATATTGCCACATTCGCTCACACACTCACACACAAACACTAAAGTATACTCACGCACGCTCTCACCCACTCACACTCACCTACAGACACCATCACACACTCACACACACTCCCATACAAAAATCACAGATGCTGTCCTGCAGACACACATGCACTCAGACACTCACACCCTGTCACACACAGAGACTCTAACACACTGTCACACACAAACGGACACATACAGAGACACACGCACATATATTCTCGTATAAGAATACCATGAAAAAACACACACTGTCTTGCACACTCACAAATACACACACACTCACACACCTACACACAGTCAAACTCACACACTATCATAGGGGCTCACGTGCACTCACACACACGCAGTCACACACACACACACCTACACCCACAGACACCACCAAATGCACTCAGTTTCACACGCACTCATACACACTCAATCTGCCACACAATCTCACACACTTACACACACAGACACACCCACACACACTCACAGACTCACATGGAATCACACACACTCACACTGTCACAAACTAACACACCTACACACACAGACTCACTTATGCACACACACACACACACCCAATCTCACACGTACATGCACTCACACACTCACACCCACCCACAAAACTACACTCTCACAAACACACACACGCAAACACCCGCTCATATACACTCACACACACTCACATATACATGCTCACGCACAGCACCTCACAGACCTGCACACTCACATACACACACCATCACACACTCGCACACGCTCACATATAGGAAATCACACATGCACTCAAACATATACACCTACACTCACACACTCACTGACCTTGTCACACACCCTTCCACACTCACACGCACTCACACCCTGTAATGCACACTGATGTACACAAAGAGCACACCCAGTCACACTATCAGAAGTACACTCACACTCTCACACCCACTCACACACCTAGTCTCAGAATCACATTCTCACACCCGCTCATACACACACACGCTCACATATACATGCTCACACACACACTCTCAACCACTCAAACACAGCACCTCACACACCTACACCCACACACTCCAACACAGCATCATACAGAGACACACTCACACACACTCACTCACTCACCCACACTCAGATTCTCACAATCTGTCACACTCACACAACTACACACACAGACACAAACACTCACAGACTCACATGCAGTCACACACTCACACGCTCTCACACGCACACCTGCACAAACACACTCACACACACTCACACACAAACACCCTTTCAGTCACAATCTCACTCTCGTGTACACACTCACACCCTCACTCCCACTCACACACCTTCACCCTCACAAGCACACTCACACATTCACACATTCACTCACACACACTCACAGAGATACACACACAGTCTCACCCACTCTCATACTCACGTACACACCATCCAACACTCAGACACACTCATACAAAAATCTCAGACGCAGTCGTGCAGACACACTTACACTCAGACACTCACAAACCCTGTCACACACACACTCACACACTGTCACACACAACCACACACGTAGAGTCACACTCACATACACTCACTTAGTAGCACGCAATCAACAACACAAAGCCTCGCACACTCAGAAATGTCACACACACTCACACACCTACACACAGACACACTCACACGCACTGGCGCACAAACACAAGTGCACACATATTCACAGCCTCGTATAATCACTCACACACTCCCACTCACACACTCACGCCCTGTAATGCATACTGACATACACAAAGAGCACACACAATCACACTATCAGAAATACACACACACACAAACACCCTCTCACACTCAAACACACACTCACATAAACACTCACACTCTCACACCTGTTCACACACCTAGCCTCAGAAACACATTCTCGCACCCGCTCATACACACTCACGCTTACATATACATGCTCACACACACACTCTCAACCACTCAAACACAGCACCTCACACACCTACACCCACACACTCCTACACAAAATCAGACAGAGACACACACTCACACACTCACAGACTCACACACACTCACACAGGTTCTCACACTGTCACACTCACAAAACTACACACACAGACACACTCTCACACACTCACTGACTCACATGCAGTCACACACACTCACACAATGTCACACACACACCAACACACACACTCACACACACTCACACATAAAACCATTTGGTCACAGTCACACACTTGTGTACAAACTCACACACTCACTCCCACTCACAAAATTACCCTCGCAAACACAGTCACATTCACACATTCCCTCACACACTCACTGAAATATACTCACACACACTCACCCACTCTCACACTCATCTACACACATCCTCACACACTCTAGCACCCTCACATACAGGAGTCACAGACGCCGTTGTGCAGACACACTTACACTCAGACACTCACACACCCTGTCACACACAGTCACTCTCACCCACTGTCACACACAAACACACACAGATACACACTCACATACATTCACATATTAGAGCGCCATCACGTACACACACTGACTTGCACACTCACAAATATCACACACACACCTACACACAGACACACACACAGACACACAAACGCTCACACATTCCCACCCTCGTATAATCACTCACACACTCACTCTCACACACCTACAGTCTTTCAATCACACTTAACAGCTCATATACAATCGCACTCACATAGACATGCTCACACACACTCTCATGCTCTCACCAACTCACACACAGCATCTTTCTCACTTACACACACACACACCTTCACAGACTCCCTCACATGCACACTCTCATAGAAAATACCCGCATGCCCTCAAACAGACAGATACACTCACATATTCACACAACCTGTCACACACCATCACAGACACAGTCTCTCACTGTCACACACAGTCACACTAGTACACGCACAGACACACCCAAACACACTCCATCACATACACGTTCACACACTGTCAAACACACACACACTACTACACAAACACCATCACACACAGTCTCACACTCACACACACTCACCTGCTGTCACACTCACTCACACACACTACCAGACTCAAATGCACTCACACACACACTGACACACACCATCGCACACTTGTTTAAAACCACACAAGCTCTCAGACACACCTCTCACATTCTCACACCCTGTCACACACCCTCACGCACTCACACACACACTCACACACCTTCACACACAGACACACACTCACACGTTTTTATGCATTCAAACACACACTCTCGCTTACACTCAGACACACTCACACCCGATCACACTCACGCACAACCACACTCACATATATGCACTCACAGAGTCACACATCTGCTCACACAGTCTCACACACTGTCACATAGATATACTCACACAAACACACTATCACCCACTCACACACAGCACCGCACACACCTACACAATCTCGCACACACCATCACACTCCCACTCACACACACACTCACATAAAAATTCACACACGCAGTCAAACAAACTCACCTAAACTCACACACAAGCACAATCTGTCACGCAGACTTACACACGCTCTCACACTCACAAGCACCCTCAAATTAACACACTCACAAACACACTCACACACTGTGACACACACAAAATTTAACACACACACAGTCACCTACACTCAAACACAAACACACACTCACTCACAATCAAATCTTTTAGAAACACTCACACCCTCTCTCACCTACTCTCTCATCATCACACTCCGAAACTCCCCATTACAAACTCACACAAACTCACAGATTCACACTCAATCACACTGACACTCTCACCAACTCACACACTGCACTTCACAAACCTAAGCACACAAACACTCGCACACACCATCACACACTCACACACTGTCCCTCACGTTAGAGAAAAATTCACACACGCCCTGACACAACTACACTCACATATTCATAAAACCTGTCACAAACCCTCGCACACACTCACCCACTCGCCCACTGTCACACACCTACACACACAGTCAAACTCACCCACTATCAAAGAGGCTCACATGCACTCACACACACGCAGTCACACACACACCTACACCCCCAGACACCACCAAACGCACTCAGTCTCGCACGCACTCTTACACACTGAATCTGCCACACACTCTCACACTCCTACACACTCAGACACACCCACACATACTCACAGACTCACATGGAATCTCACACACACACACTGTCACAAACTAACACACCTACACACACAGACCCACTTATGCACACTCACACTCAGACACACACCCAATCACACACGTATATGCACTCACACACTCACACCCACCCACAAACCTTCACTCTCTCAAACGCGCACACACAAACACCCGCTCATACACACTCACGCACACTAACATATACATTCTCTCACACAGCTCCTCACACACCTGCGCACTCACACACACACCATCACACCCTGTAATGCACACTCACATACACAAAGAGCTCACAAACCCACACTATCAGAATTACACACACTCACACAGACACTCACACACCTGCACACACACACAGTCGCACACACTCTGACAATCTAACACTCATATAAACACTCACACTCTCACACCCACTCACACACCTAGCCTAAAAGTCACGTTCTCACTCCCACTCACACACACTCACGCTCACATATACATGTTCACACACACACTCAGCCACTCGAACACAGCACCTCACACACCTACACCCACACACTCCAACACAGCATCACACAGACTCACCCACACACACTCACAGATTCACACACACTCTCACATTTTCTCACTCTTTCACACTCTCACAGACCTACACACACAGAAACACACTCCCAGACTCTCATGCAGTCACACACACTCACACTGTCACACCCACACACCCACTCACAGACTCACGTACACACACTCACACACACAACCATTAACTCTCAATCACACACTAGTGTACACACTCTCACACTCACTCCCACTCACACACCTACACTCTCACAAACACACTCATATTGCCACATTCGCTCACACACTCACACACAAACACTAAAGTATACTCACGCACGCTCTCACCCACTCACACTCACCTACAGACACCATCACACACTCACACACACTCCCATACAAAAATCACAGATGCTGTCCTGCAGACACACATGCACTCAGACACTCACACCCTGTCACACACAGAGACTCTAACACACTGTCACACACAAACGGACACATACAGAGACACACGCACATATATTCTCGTATAAGAATACCATGAAAAAACACACACTGTCTTGCACACTCACAAATACACACACACTCACACACCTACACACAGTCAAACTCACACACTATCATAGGGGCTCACGTGCACTCACACATACGCAGTCACACACACACACACCTACACCCACAGACACCACCAAATGCACTCAGTTTCACACGCACTCATACACACTCAATCTGCCACACAATCTCACACACTTACACACACAGACACACCCACACACACTCACAGACTCACATGGAATCACACACACTCACACTGTCACAAACTAACACACCTACACACACAGACTCACTTATGCACACACACACACACACCCAATCTCACACGTACATGCACTCACACACTCACACCCACCCACAAAACTACACTCTCACAAACACACACACGCAAACACCCGCTCATATACACTCACACACACTCACATATACATGCTCACGCACAGCACCTCACAGACCTGCACACTCACATACACACACCATCACACACTCGCACACGCTCACATATAGGAAATCACACATGCACTCAAACATATACACCTACACTCACACACTCACTGACCTTGTCACACACCCTTCCACACTCACACGCACTCACACCCTGTAATGCACACTGATGTACACAAAGAGCACACCCAGTCACACTATCAGAAGTACACTCACACTCTCACACCCACTCACACACCTAGTCTCAGAATCACATTCTCACACCCGCTCATACACACACACGCTCACATATACATGCTCACACACACACTCTCAACCACTCAAACACAGCACCTCACACACCTACACCCACACACTCCAACACAGCATCATACAGAGACACACTCACACACACTCACTCACTCACCCACACTCAGATTCTCACAATCTGTCACACTCACACAACTACACACACAGACACAAACACTCACAGACTCACATGCAGTCACACACTCACACGCTCTCACACGCACACCTGCACAAACACACTCACACACACTCACACACAAACACCCTTTCAGTCACAATCTCACTCTCGTGTACACACTCACACCCTCACTCCCACTCACACACCATCACCCTCACAGGCACACTCACACATTCACACATTCGCTCACACACTCATACACACTCACAGAGATACACACACAGTCACACCCACTCTCATACTCACGTACACACCATCAAACACTCAGACACACTCATACAAAAATCTCAGACGCAGTCGTGCAGACACACTTACACTCAGACACTCACAAACCCTGTCACACACACACTCACACACTGTCACACACAACCACACACGTAGAGTCACACTCACATACACTCACTTAGTAGCACGCAATCAACAACACAAAGCCTCGCACACTCAGAGATGTCACACACACTCACACACCTACACACAGACACACTCACACGCACTGGCGCACAAACACAAGTGCACACATATTCACAGCCTCGTATAATCACTCACACACTCCCACTCACACACTCACGCCCTGTAATGCATACTGACATACACAAAGAGCACACACAATCACACTATCAGAAATACGCACACACACAAACACCCTCTCACACTCAAACACACACTCATATAAACACTCACACTCTCACCCCTGTTCACACACCTAGCCTCAGAAACACATTCTCGCACCCGCTCATACACACTCACGCTTACATATACATGCTCACACACACACTCTCAACCACTCAAACACAGCACCTCACACACCTACACCCACACACTCCTACACAAAATCAGACAGAGACACACACTCACACACTCACAGACTCACACACACTCACACAGGTTCTCACACTGTCACACTCACAAAACTACACACACAGACACACTCTCACACACTCACTGACTCACATGCAGTCACACACACTCACACAATGTCACACACACACCAACACACACACTCACACACACTCACACATAAAACCATTTGGTCACAGTCACACACTTGTGTACAAACTCACACACTCACTCCCACTCACAAAATTACCCTCGCAAACACAGTCACATTCACACATTCCCTCACACACTCACTGAAATATACTCACACACACTCACCCACTCTCACACTCATCTACACACATCCTCACACACTCTAGCACCCTCACATACAGGAGTCACAGACGCCGTTGTGCAGACACACTTACACTCAGACACTCACACACCCTGTCACACACAGTCACTCTCACCCACTGTCACACACAAACACACACAGATACACACTCACATACATTCACATATTAGAGCGCCATCACGTACACACACTGACTTGCACACTCACAAATATCACACACACACCTACACACAGACACACACACAGACACACAAACGCTCACACATTCCCACCCTCGTATAATCACTCACACACTCACTCTCACACACCTACAGTCTTTCAATCACACTTAACAGCTCATATACAATCGCACTCACATAGACATGCTCACACACACTCTCATGCTCTCACCAACTCACACACAGCATCTTTCTCACTTACACACACACACACCTTCACAGACTCCCTCACATGCACACTCTCATAGAAAATACCCGCATGCCCTCAAACAGACAGATACACTCACATATTCACACAACCTGTCACACACCATCACAGACACAGTCTCTCACTGTCACACACAGTCACACTAGTACACGCACAGACACACCCAAACACACTCCATCACATACACGTTCACACACTGTCAAACACACACACACTACTACACAAACACCATCACACACAGTCTCACACTCACACACACTCACCTGCTGTCACACTCACTCACACACACTACCAGACTCAAATGCACTCACACACACACTGACACACACCATCGCACACTTGTTTAAAACCACATAAGCTCTCAGACACACCTCTCACATTCTCACACCCTGTCACACACCCTCACGCACTCACACACACACTCACACACCTTCACACACAGACACACACTCACACGTTTTTATGCATTCAAACACACACTCTCGCTTACACTCAGACACACTCACACCCGATCACACTCACGCACAACCACACTCACATATATGCACTCACAGAGTCACACATCTGCTCACACAGTCTCACACACTGTCACATAGATATACTCACACAAACACACTATCACCCACTCACACACAGCACCGCACACACCTACACAATCTCGCACACACCATCACACTCCCACTCACACACACACTCACATAAAAATTCACACACGCAGTCAAACAAACTCACCTAAACTCACACACAAGCACAATCTGTCACGCAGACTTACACACGCTCTCACACTCACAAGCACCCTCAAATTAACACACTCACAAACACACTCACACACTGTGACACACACAAAATTTAACACACACACAGTCACCTACACTCAAACACAAACACACACTCACTCACAATCAAATCTTTTAGAAACACTCACACCCTCTCTCACCTACTCTCTCATCATCACACTCCGAAACTCCCCATTACAAACTCACACAAACTCACAGATTCACACTCAATCACACTGACACTCTCACCAACTCACACACTGCACTTCACAAACCTAAGCACACAAACACTCGCACACACCATCACACACTCACACACTGTCCCTCACGTTAGAGAAAAATTCACACACGCCCTGACACAACTACACTCACATATTCATAAAACCTGTCACAAACCCTCGCACACACTCACCCACTCGCCCACTGTCACACACCTACACACACAGTCAAACTCACCCACTATCAAAGAGGCTCACATGCACTCACACACACGCAGTCACACACACACCTACACCCCCAGACACCACCAAACGCACTCAGTCTCGCACGCACTCTTACACACTGAATCTGCCACACACTCTCACACTCCTACACACTCAGACACACCCACACATACTCACAGACTCACATGGAATCTCACACACACACACTGTCACAAACTAACACACCTACACACACAGACCCACTTATGCACACTCACACTCAGACACACACCCAATCACACACGTATATGCACTCACACACTCACACCCACCCACAAACCTTCACTCTCTCAAACGCGCACACACAAACACCCGCTCATACACACTCACGCACACTAACATATACATTCTCTCACACAGCTCCTCACACACCTGCGCACTCACACACACACCATCACACCCTGTAATGCACACTCACATACACAAAGAGCTCACAAACCCACACTATCAGAATTACACACACTCACACAGACACTCACACACCTGCACACACACACAGTCGCACACACTCTGACAATCTAACACTCATATAAACACTCACACTCTCACACCCACTCACACACCTAGCCTAAAAGTCACGTTCTCACTCCCACTCACACACACTCACGCTCACATATACATGTTCACACACACACTCAGCCACTCGAACACAGCACCTCACACACCTACACCCACACACTCCAACACAGCATCACACAGACTCACCCACACACACTCACAGATTCACACACACTCTCACATTTTCTCACTCTTTCACACTCTCACAGACCTACACACACAGAAACACACTCCCAGACTCTCATGCAGTCACACACACTCACACTGTCACACCCACACACCCACTCACAGACTCACGTACACACACTCACACACACAACCATTAACTCTCAATCACACACTAGTGTACACACTCTCACACTCACTCCCACTCACACACCTACACTCTCACAAACACACTCATATTGCCACATTCGCTCACACACTCACACACAAACACTAAAGTATACTCACGCACGCTCTCACCCACTCACACTCACCTACAGACACCATCACACACTCACACACACTCCCATACAAAAATCACAGATGCTGTCCTGCAGACACACATGCACTCAGACACTCACACCCTGTCACACACAGAGACTCTAACACACTGTCACACACAAACGGACACATACAGAGACACACGCACATATATTCTCGTATAAGAATACCATGAAAAAACACACACTGTCTTGCACACTCACAAATACACACACACTCACACACCTACACACAGTCAAACTCACACACTATCATAGGGGCTCACGTGCACTCACACATACGCAGTCACACACACACACACCTACACCCACAGACACCACCAAATGCACTCAGTTTCACACGCACTCATACACACTCAATCTGCCACACAATCTCACACACTTACACACACAGACACACCCACACACACTCACAGACTCACATGGAATCACACACACTCACACTGTCACAAACTAACACACCTACACACACAGACTCACTTATGCACACACACACACACACCCAATCTCACACGTACATGCACTCACACACTCACACCCACCCACAAAACTACACTCTCACAAACACACACACGCAAACACCCGCTCATATACACTCACACACACTCACATATACATGCTCACGCACAGCACCTCACAGACCTGCACACTCACATACACACACCATCACACACTCGCACACGCTCACATATAGGAAATCACACATGCACTCAAACATATACACCTACACTCACACACTCACTGACCTTGTCACACACCCTTCCACACTCACACGCACTCACACCCTGTAATGCACACTGATGTACACAAAGAGCACACCCAGTCACACTATCAGAAGTACACTCACACTCTCACACCCACTCACACACCTAGTCTCAGAATCACATTCTCACACCCGCTCATACACACACACGCTCACATATACATGCTCACACACACACTCTCAACCACTCAAACACAGCACCTCACACACCTACACCCACACACTCCAACACAGCATCATACAGAGACACACTCACACACACTCACTCACTCACCCACACTCAGATTCTCACAATCTGTCACACTCACACAACTACACACACAGACACAAACACTCACAGACTCACATGCAGTCACACACTCACACGCTCTCACACGCACACCTGCACAAACACACTCACACACACTCACACACAAACACCCTTTCAGTCACAATCTCACTCTCGTGTACACACTCACACCCTCACTCCCACTCACACACCATCACCCTCACAGGCACACTCACACATTCACACATTCGCTCACACACTCATACACACTCACAGAGATACACACACAGTCACACCCACTCTCATACTCACGTACACACCATCAAACACTCAGACACACTCATACAAAAATCTCAGACGCAGTCGTGCAGACACACTTACACTCAGACACTCACAAACCCTGTCACACACACACTCACACACTGTCACACACAACCACACACGTAGAGTCACACTCACATACACTCACTTAGTAGCACGCAATCAACAACACAAAGCCTCGCACACTCAGAGATGTCACACACACTCACACACCTACACACAGACACACTCACACGCACTGGCGCACAAACACAAGTGCACACATATTCACAGCCTCGTATAATCACTCACACACTCCCACTCACACACTCACGCCCTGTAATGCATACTGACATACACAAAGAGCACACACAATCACACTATCAGAAATACGCACACACACAAACACCCTCTCACACTCAAACACACACTCATATAAACACTCACACTCTCACCCCTGTTCACACACCTAGCCTCAGAAACACATTCTCGCACCCGCTCATACACACTCACGCTTACATATACATGCTCACACACACACTCTCAACCACTCAAACACAGCACCTCACACACCTACACCCACACACTCCTACACAAAATCAGACAGAGACACACACTCACACACTCACAGACTCACACACACTCACACAGGTTCTCACACTGTCACACTCACAAAACTACACACACAGACACACTCTCACACACTCACTGACTCACATGCAGTCACACACACTCACACAATGTCACACACACACCAACACACACACTCACACACACTCACACATAAAACCATTTGGTCACAGTCACATACTTGTGTACAAACTCACACACTCACTCCCACTCACAAAATTACCCTCGCAAACACAGTCACATTCACACATTCCCTCACACACTCACTGAAATATACTCACACACACTCACCCACTCTCACACTCATCTACACACATCCTCACACACTCTAGCACCCTCACATACAGGAGTCACAGACGCCGTTGTGCAGACACACTTACACTCAGACACTCACACACCCTGTCACACACAGTCACTCTCACCCACTGTCACACACAAACACACACAGATACACACTCACATACATTCACATATTAGAGCGCCATCACGTACACACACTGACTTGCACACTCACAAATATCACACACACACCTACACACAGACACACACACAGACACACAAACGCTCACACATTCCCACCCTCGTATAATCACTCACACACTCACTCTCACACACCTACAGTCTTTCAATCACACTTAACAGCTCATATACAATCGCACTCACATAGACATGCTCACACACACTCTCATGCTCTCACCAACTCACACACAGCATCTTTCTCACTTACACACACACACACACACACACCTTCACAGACTCCCTCACATGCACACTCTCATAGAAAATACCCGCATGCCCTCAAACAGACAGATACACTCACATATTCATACAACCTGTCACACACCATCACAGACACAGTCTCTCACTGTCACACACAGTCACACTACTACACGCACAGACACACCCAAACACACTCCATCACATACACGTTCACACACTGTCAAACACACACACACTACTACACAAACACCATCACACACAGTTTCACACTCACACACACTCACCTGCTGTCACACTCACTCACACACACTACCAGACTCAAATGCACTCACACACACACTGACACACACCATCGCACACTTGTTTAAAACCACACAAGCTCTCAGACACACCTCTCACATTCTCACACCCTGTCACACACCCTCACGCACTCACACACACACTCACACACCTTCACACACAGACACACACTCACACGTTTTTATGCATTCAAACACACACTCTCGCTTACACTCAGACACACTCACACCCGATCACACTCACGCACAACCACACTCACATATATGCACTCACAGAGTCACACATCTGCTCACACAGTCTCACACACTGTCACATAGATATACTCACACAAACACACTATCACCCACTCACACACAGCACCGCACACACCTACACAATCTCGCACACACCATCACACTCCCACTCACACACACACTCACATAAAAATTCACACACGCAGTCAAACAAACTCACCTAAACTCACACACAAGCACAATCTGTCACGCAGACTTACACACGCTCTCACACTCACAAGCACCCTCAAATTAACACACTCACAAACACACTCACACACTGTGACACACACAAAATTTAACACACACACAGTCACCTACACTCAAACACAAACACACACTCACTCACAATCAAATCTTTTAGAAACACTCACACCCTCTCTCACCTACTCTCTCATCATCACACTCCGAAACTCCCCATTACAAACTCACACAAACTCACAGATTCACACTCAATCACACTGACACTCTCACCAACTCACACACTGCACTTCACAAACCTAAGCACACAAACACTCGCACACACCATCACACACTCACACACTGTCCCTCACGTTAGAGAAAAATTCACACACGCCCTGACACAACTACACTCACATATTCATAAAACCTGTCACAAACCCTCGCACACACTCACCCACTCGCCCACTGTCACACACCTACACACACAGTCAAACTCACCCACTATCAAAGAGGCTCACATGCACTCACACACACGCAGTCACACACACACCTACACCCCCAGACACCACCAAACGCACTCAGTCTCGCACGCACTCTTACACACTGAATCTGCCACACACTCTCACACTCCTACACACTCAGACACACCCACACATACTCACAGACTCACATGGAATCTCACACACACACACTGTCACAAACTAACACACCTACACACACAGACCCACTTATGCACACTCACACTCAGACACACACCCAATCACACACGTATATGCACTCACACACTCACACCCACCCACAAACCTTCACTCTCTCAAACGCGCACACACAAACACCCGCTCATACACACTCACGCACACTAACATATACATTCTCTCACACAGCTCCTCACACACCTGCGCACTCACACACACACCATCACACCCTGTAATGCACACTCACATACACAAAGAGCTCACAAACCCACACTATCAGAATTACACACACTCACACAGACACTCACACACCTGCACACACACACAGTCGCACACACTCTGACAATCTAACACTCATATAAACACTCACACTCTCACACCCACTCACACACCTAGCCTAAAAGTCACGTTCTCACTCCCACTCACACACACTCACGCTCACATATACATGTTCACACACACACTCAGCCACTCGAACACAGCACCTCACACACCTACACCCACACACTCCAACACAGCATCACACAGACTCACCCACACACACTCACAGATTCACACACACTCTCACATTTTCTCACTCTTTCACACTCTCACAGACCTACACACACAGAAACACACTCCCAGACTCTCATGCAGTCACACACACTCACACTGTCACACCCACACACCCACTCACAGACTCACGTACACACACTCACACACACAACCATTAACTCTCAATCACACACTAGTGTACACACTCTCACACTCACTCCCACTCACACACCTACACTCTCACAAACACACTCATATTGCCACATTCGCTCACACACTCACACACAAACACTAAAGTATACTCACGCACGCTCTCACCCACTCACACTCACCTACAGACACCATCACACACTCACACACACTCCCATACAAAAATCACAGATGCTGTCCTGCAGACACACATGCACTCAGACACTCACACCCTGTCACACACAGAGACTCTAACACACTGTCACACACAAACGGACACATACAGAGACACACGCACTTATATTCTCGTATAAGAATACCATCAAAAAACACACACTGTCTTGCACACTCACAAATACACACACACTCACACACCTACACACAGTCAAACTCACACACTATCATAGGGGCTCACGTGCACTCACACATACGCAGTCACACACACACACACCTACACCCACAGACACCACCAAATGCACTCAGTTTCACACGCACTCATACACACTCAATCTGCCACACAATCTCACACACTTACACACACAGACACACCCACACACACTCACAGACTCACATGGAATCACACACACTCACACTGTCACAAACTAACACACCTACACACACAGACTCACTTATGCACACACACACACACACCCAATCTCACACGTACATGCACTCACACACTCACACCCACCCACAAAACTACACTCTCACAAACACACACACGCAAACACCCGCTCATATACACTCACACACACTCACATATACATGCTCACGCACAGCACCTCACAGACCTGCACACTCACATACACACACCATCACACACTCGCACACGCTCACATATAGGAAATCACACATGCACTCAAACATATACACCTACACTCACACACTCACTGACCTTGTCACACACCCTTCCACACTCACACGCACTCACACCCTGTAATGCACACTGATGTACACAAAGAGCACACCCAGTCACACTATCAGAAGTACACTCACACTCTCACACCCACTCACACACCTAGTCTCAGAATCACATCCTCACACCCGCTCATACACACACACGCTCACATATACATGCTCACACACACACTCTCAACCACTCAAACACAGCACCTCACACACCTACACCCACACACTCCAACACAGCATCATACAGAGACACACTCACACACACTCACTCACTCACCCACACAGATTCTCACAATCTGTCACACTCACACAAATAGACACACAGACACAAACACTCACAGACTCACATGCAGTCACACACTCACACGCTCTCACACGCACACCTGCACAAACACACTCACACACACTCACACACAAACACCCTTTCAGTCACAATCTCTCTCTCGTGTACACACTCACACCCTCACTCCCACTCACACACCTTCACCCTCACAAGCACACTCACACATTCACACACTCACACACACTCACAGAGATACACACACAGTCTCACCCACTCTCATACTCACGTACACACCACCAAACACTCAGACACACTCACATACAAAAGTCTCAGATGCAGTCGTGCAGACACACTTACACTCAGACACTCACAAACCCTGTCACACACACTCACACACTGTCACACACAACCACACATGTAGAGTCACACTCACATACACTCACTTAGTAGCACGCAATCAATAACACAAAGCCTCGCACACTCAGAAATGTCACACACACTCACACACCTACACACAGACACACTCACACGCACTGGCGCACAAACACAAGTGCACACATATTCACAGCCTCGTATAATCACTCACACACTCCCACTCACACACTCACGCCCTGTAATGCATACTGACATACACAAAGAGCACACACAATCACACTATCAGAAATACGCACACACACAAACACCCTCTCACACTCAAACACACACTCATATAAACACTCACACTCTCACACCTGTTCACACACCTAGCCTCAGAAACACATTCTCGCACCCGCTCATACACACTCACGCTTACATATACATGCTCACACACACACTGTCAACCACTCAAACACAGCACCTCACACACCTACACCCACACACTCCAACACAAAATCAGACAGAGACACACACTCACACACTCACAGACTCACACACACTCACACAGATTCTCACACTGTCACACTCACAAAACTACACACACAGACACACTCTCACACACTCACTGACTCACATGCAGTCACACACACTCACACAATGTCACACACACACCAACACACACTCACACACACTCACACATAAAACCATTTGGTCACAGTCACACACTTGTGTACAAACTCACACACTCACTCCCACTCACAAAATTACCCTCGCAAACACATTCACATTCACACATTCCCTCACACACTCACACACACTCACTGAAATATACACACACACACTCACCCACTCTCACACTCATCTACACACATCCTCACACACTCTAGCACCCTCACATACAGGAGTCACAGACGCCATTGTTCAGACACACTTACACTCAGACACTCACACACCCTGTCACACACAGTCACTCTCACTCACTGTCACACACAAACACACACAGATACACACTCACATACATTCACATATTAGAGCGCCATCATTTACACACACTGAATTGCACACTCACAAATATCACACACACACCTACACACAGACACACACTCACACAGACACACAAACGCTCACACATTCCCACCCTCGTATAATCACTCACACACTCACTCTCACACACCTACAGTCTTTCAATCACACAAAACAGCTCATATACAATCGCACTCACATAGACATGCTCACACACACTCACATGCTCTCACCAACTCACACACAGCATCTTTCTCACTTACACACACACACACACACCTTCACAGACTCCCTCACATGCACACTCTCATAGAAAATACCCACATGCCCTCAAACAGACACAGATACACTCACATATTCATACAACCTGTCACACACCATCACAGACACAATCTCTCACTGTCACACACAGTCACACTACTACACGCACAGACACACCCAAACACACTCAATCACATACACGTTCACACACTGTCAATCACACACACACTACTACACAAACACTATCACACACAGTCTCACACTCATACACACTCGCCTGCTGTCACACTCACTCACACACACTAACAGACTCACATGCACTCACACACACACTGACACACACCATCGCACACTTGTTTAAAACCACACAAGCTCTCAGACACACCTTTTCGCACATTCTCACACCCTGTCACACACCCTCACGCACTCACACACACACTCACGCAATGTCACACACACTCACACACCTTCACACACAGACACACACTCACACATTTTTATGCATTCAAACACACACTCTCGCTTACACTCAGACACACTCACACCCGACCACACTCACGCACAACCACACTCACATACATGCACTCACAGAGTCACACATTTGCTCACACAGTCTCACACTGTCACATAGATATACTCACACAAACACACTATCACCCACTCACACACAGCACCGCACACACCTACACAATCTCGCACACACCATCACACTCCCACTCACACACACACTCACATAAAAATTCACACACGCAGTCAAACTCACCTAAACTCACACACAAGCACAATCTGTCACACAGACTTACACACGCTCTCACACTCACAACCACCCTCAAATTAACACACTCACAAACACACTCACACACTGTGACACACACAAAATTTAACACACACACAGTCACCTACACTAAAACACAAACACACACTCACTCACAATCAAATCTTTAAGAAACACTCACACACTCTCTCACCTACTCTCTCATCATCACACTCCGAAACTCCCCATTACAAACTCACACAAACTCACAGATTCACACTCGAACACACTGACACTCTCACCAACTCACACACTGCACTTCACAAACCTAAACACACAAACACTCGCACACACCATCACACACTCACACACTGTCCCTCACGTTAGAGAAAAATTCACACACGCCCTGACACAACTACACTCACATATTCATAAAACCTGTCACAAACCCTCCCACACACTCACACACTCACCCACTGTCACACACCTACACACACAGTCAAACTCACCCACTATCAAAGAGGCTCACATGCACTCACACACACGCAGTCACACACACACCTACACCCCCAGACACCACCAAACGCACTCAGTCTCGCACGCACTCTTACACACTGAATCTGCCACACACTCTCACACTCCTACACACTCAGACACACCCACACATACTCACAGACTCACATGGAATCTCACACACACACACTGTCACAAACTAACACACCTACACACACAGACCCACTTATGCACACTCACACTCAGACACACACCCAATCACACACGTATATGCACTCACACACTCACACCCACCCACAAACCTTCACTCTCTCAAACGCGCACACACAAACACCCGCTCATACACACTCACGCACACTAACATATACATTCTCTCACACAGCTCCTCACACACCTGCGCACTCACACACACACCATCACACCCTGTAATGCACACTCACATACACAAAGAGCTCACAAACCCACACTATCAGAATTACACACACTCACACAGACACTCACACACCTGCACACACACACAGTCGCACACACTCTGACAATCTAACACTCATATAAACACTCACACTCTCACACCCACTCACACACCTAGCCTAAAAGTCACGTTCTCACTCCCACTCACACACACTCACGCTCACATATACATGTTCACACACACACTCAGCCACTCGAACACAGCACCTCACACACCTACACCCACACACTCCAACACAGCATCACACAGACTCACCCACACACACTCACAGATTCACACACACTCTCACATTTTCTCACTCTTTCACACTCTCACAGACCTACACACACAGAAACACACTCCCAGACTCTCATGCAGTCACACACACTCACACTGTCACACCCACACACCCACTCACAGACTCACGTACACACACTCACACACACAACCATTAACTCTCAATCACACACTAGTGTACACACTCTCACACTCACTCCCACTCACACACCTACACTCTCACAAACACACTCATATTGCCACATTCGCTCACACACTCACACACAAACACTAAAGTATACTCACGCACGCTCTCACCCACTCACACTCACCTACAGACACCATCACACACTCACACACACTCCCATACAAAAATCACAGATGCTGTCCTGCAGACACACATGCACTCAGACACTCACACCCTGTCACACACAGAGACTCTAACACACTGTCACACACAAACGGACACATACAGAGACACACGCACATATATTCTCGTATAAGAATACCATGAAAAAACACACACTGTCTTGCACACTCACAAATACACACACACTCACACACCTACACACAGTCAAACTCACACACTATCATAGGGGCTCACGTGCACTCACACATACGCAGTCACACACACACACACCTACACCCACAGACACCACCAAATGCACTCAGTTTCACACGCACTCATACACACTCAATCTGCCACACAATCTCACACACTTACACACACAGACACACCCACACACACTCACAGACTCACATGGAATCACACACACTCACACTGTCACAAACTAACACACCTACACACACAGACTCACTTATGCACACACACACACACACCCAATCTCACACGTACATGCACTCACACACTCACACCCACCCACAAAACTACACTCTCACAAACACACACACGCAAACACCCGCTCATATACACTCACACACACTCACATATACATGCTCACGCACAGCACCTCACAGACCTGCACACTCACATACACACACCATCACACACTCGCACACGCTCACATATAGGAAATCACACATGCACTCAAACATATACACCTACACTCACACACTCACTGACCTTGTCACACACCCTTCCACACTCACACGCACTCACACCCTGTAATGCACACTGATGTACACAAAGAGCACACCCAGTCACACTATCAGAAGTACACTCACACTCTCACACCCACTCACACACCTAGTCTCAGAATCACATTCTCACACCCGCTCATACACACACACGCTCACATATACATGCTCACACACACACTCTCAACCACTCAAACACAGCACCTCACACACCTACACCCACACACTCCAACACAGCATCATACAGAGACACACTCACACACACTCACTCACTCACCCACACTCAGATTCTCACAATCTGTCACACTCACACAACTACACACACAGACACAAACACTCACAGACTCACATGCAGTCACACACTCACACGCTCTCACACGCACACCTGCACAAACACACTCACACACACTCACACACAAACACCCTTTCAGTCACAATCTCACTCTCGTGTACACACTCACACCCTCACTCCCACTCACACACCTTCACCCTCACAAGCACACTCACACATTCACACATTCACTCACACACACTCACAGAGATACACACACAGTCTCACCCACTCTCATACTCACGTACACACCATCCAACACTCAGACACACTCATACAAAAATCTCAGACGCAGTCGTGCAGACACACTTACACTCAGACACTCACAAACCCTGTCACACACACACTCACACACTGTCACACACAACCACACACGTAGAGTCACACTCACATACACTCACTTAGTAGCACGCAATCAACAACACAAAGCCTCGCACACTCAGAAATGTCACACACACTCACACACCTACACACAGACACACTCACACGCACTGGCGCACAAACACAAGTGCACACATATTCACAGCCTCGTATAATCACTCACACACTCCCACTCACACACTCACGCCCTGTAATGCATACTGACATACACAAAGAGCACACACAATCACACTATCAGAAATACACACACACACAAACACCCTCTCACACTCAAACACACACTCACATAAACACTCACACTCTCACACCTGTTCACACACCTAGCCTCAGAAACACATTCTCGCACCCGCTCATACACACTCACGCTTACATATACATGCTCACACACACACTCTCAACCACTCAAACACAGCACCTCACACACCTACACCCACACACTCCTACACAAAATCAGACAGAGACACACACTCACACACTCACAGACTCACACACACTCACACAGGTTCTCACACTGTCACACTCACAAAACTACACACACAGACACACTCTCACACACTCACTGACTCACATGCAGTCACACACACTCACACAATGTCACACACACACCAACACACACACTCACACACACTCACACATAAAACCATTTGGTCACAGTCACACACTTGTGTACAAACTCACACACTCACTCCCACTCACAAAATTACCCTCGCAAACACAGTCACATTCACACATTCCCTCACACACTCACTGAAATATACTCACACACACTCACCCACTCTCACACTCATCTACACACATCCTCACACACTCTAGCACCCTCACATACAGGAGTCACAGACGCCGTTGTGCAGACACACTTACACTCAGACACTCACACACCCTGTCACACACAGTCACTCTCACCCACTGTCACACACAAACACACACAGATACACACTCACATACATTCACATATTAGAGCGCCATCACGTACACACACTGACTTGCACACTCACAAATATCACACACACACCTACACACAGACACACAGACACACAAACGCTCACACATTCCCACCCTCGTATAATCACTCACACACTCACTCTCACACACCTACAGTCTTTCAATCACACTTAACAGCTCATATACAATCGCACTCACATAGACATGCTCACACACACTCTCATGCTCTCACCAACTCACACACAGCATCTTTCTCACTTACACACACACACACACACACACCTTCACAGACTCCCTCACATGCACACTCTCATAGAAAATACCCGCATGCCCTCAAACAGACAGATACACTCACATATTCATACAACCTGTCACACACCATCACAGACACAGTCTCTCACTGTCACACACAGTCACACTACTACACGCACAGACACACCCAAACACACTCCATCACATACACGTTCACACACTGTCAAACACACACACACTACTACACAAACACCATCACACACAGTCTCACACTCACACACACTCACCTGCTGTCACACTCACTCACACACACTACCAGACTCAAATGCACTCACACACACACTGACACACACCATCGCACACTTGTTTAAAACCACACAAGCTCTCAGACACACCTCTCACATTCTCACACCCTGTCACACACCCTCACGCACTCACACACACACTCACACACCTTCACACACAGACACACACTCACACGTTTTTATGCATTCAAACACACACTCTCGCTTACACTCAGACACACTCACACCCGATCACACTCACGCACAACCACACTCACATATATGCACTCACAGAGTCACACATCTGCTCACACAGTCTCACACACTGTCACATAGATATACTCACACAAACACACTATCACCCACTCACACACAGCACCGCACACACCTACACAATCTCGCACACACCATCACACTCCCACTCACACACACACTCACATAAAAATTCACACACGCAGTCAAACAAACTCACCTAAACTCACACACAAGCACAATCTGTCACGCAGACTTACACACGCTCTCACACTCACAAGCACCCTCAAATTAACACACTCACAAACACACTCACACACTGTGACACACACAAAATTTAACACACACACAGTCACCTACACTCAAACACAAACACACACTCACTCACAATCAAATCTTTTAGAAACACTCACACCCTCTCTCACCTACTCTCTCATCATCACACTCCGAAACTCCCCATTACAAACTCACACAAACTCACAGATTCACACTCAATCACACTGACACTCTCACCAACTCACACACTGCACTTCACAAACCTAAGCACACAAACACTCGCACACACCATCACACACTCACACACTGTCCCTCACGTTAGAGAAAAATTCACACACGCCCTGACACAACTACACTCACATATTCATAAAACCTGTCACAAACCCTCGCACACACTCACCCACTCGCCCACTGTCACACACCTACACACACAGTCAAACTCACCCACTATCAAAGAGGCTCACATGCACTCACACACACGCAGTCACACACACACCTACACCCCCAGACACCACCAAACGCACTCAGTCTCGCACGCACTCTTACACACTGAATCTGCCACACACTCTCACACTCCTACACACTCAGACACACCCACACATACTCACAGACTCACATGGAATCTCACACACACACACTGTCACAAACTAACACACCTACACACACAGACCCACTTATGCACACTCACACTCAGACACACACCCAATCACACACGTATATGCACTCACACACTCACACCCACCCACAAACCTTCACTCTCTCAAACGCGCACACACAAACACCCGCTCATACACACTCACGCACACTAACATATACATTCTCTCACACAGCTCCTCACACACCTGCGCACTCACACACACACCATCACACCCTGTAATGCACACTCACATACACAAAGAGCTCACAAACCCACACTATCAGAATTACACACACTCACACAGACACTCACACACCTGCACACACACACAGTCGCACACACTCTGACAATCTAACACTCATATAAACACTCACACTCTCACACCCACTCACACACCTAGCCTAAAAGTCACGTTCTCACTCCCACTCACACACACTCACGCTCACATATACATGTTCACACACACACTCAGCCACTCGAACACAGCACCTCACACACCTACACCCACACACTCCAACACAGCATCACACAGACTCACCCACACACACTCACAGATTCACACACACTCTCACATTTTCTCACTCTTTCACACTCTCACAGACCTACACACACAGAAACACACTCCCAGACTCTCATGCAGTCACACACACTCACACTGTCACACCCACACACCCACTCACAGACTCACGTACACACACTCACACACACAACCATTAACTCTCAATCACACACTAGTGTACACACTCTCACACTCACTCCCACTCACACACCTACACTCTCACAAACACACTCATATTGCCACATTCGCTCACACACTCACACACAAACACTAAAGTATACTCACGCACGCTCTCACCCACTCACACTCACCTACAGACACCATCACACACTCACACACACTCCCATACAAAAATCACAGATGCTGTCCTGCAGACACACATGCACTCAGACACTCACACCCTGTCACACACAGAGACTCTAACACACTGTCACACACAAACGGACACATACAGAGACACACGCACATATATTCTCGTATAAGAATACCATGAAAAAACACACACTGTCTTGCACACTCACAAATACACACACACTCACACACCTACACACAGTCAAACTCACACACTATCATAGGGGCTCACGTGCACTCACACATACGCAGTCACACACACACACACCTACACCCACAGACACCACCAAATGCACTCAGTTTCACACGCACTCATACACACTCAATCTGCCACACAATCTCACACACTTACACACACAGACACACCCACACACACTCACAGACTCACATGGAATCACACACACTCACACTGTCACAAACTAACACACCTACACACACAGACTCACTTATGCACACACACACACACACCCAATCTCACACGTACATGCACTCACACACTCACACCCACCCACAAAACTACACTCTCACAAACACACACACGCAAACACCCGCTCATATACACTCACACACACTCACATATACATGCTCACGCACAGCACCTCACAGACCTGCACACTCACATACACACACCATCACACACTCGCACACGCTCACATATAGGAAATCACACATGCACTCAAACATATACACCTACACTCACACACTCACTGACCTTGTCACACACCCTTCCACACTCACACGCACTCACACCCTGTAATGCACACTGATGTACACAAAGAGCACACCCAGTCACACTATCAGAAGTACACTCACACTCTCACACCCACTCACACACCTAGTCTCAGAATCACATTCTCACACCCGCTCATACACACACACGCTCACATATACATGCTCACACACACACTCTCAACCACTCAAACACAGCACCTCACACACCTACACCCACACACTCCAACACAGCATCATACAGAGACACACTCACACACACTCACTCACTCACCCACACTCAGATTCTCACAATCTGTCACACTCACACAACTACACACACAGACACAAACACTCACAGACTCACATGCAGTCACACACTCACACGCTCTCACACGCACACCTGCACAAACACACTCACACACACTCACACACAAACACCCTTTCAGTCACAATCTCACTCTCGTGTACACACTCACACCCTCACTCCCACTCACACACCTTCACCCTCACAAGCACACTCACACATTCACACATTCACTCACACACACTCACAGAGATACACACACAGTCTCACCCACTCTCATACTCACGTACACACCATCCAACACTCAGACACACTCATACAAAAATCTCAGACGCAGTCGTGCAGACACACTTACACTCAGACACTCACAAACCCTGTCACACACACACTCACACACTGTCACACACAACCACACACGTAGAGTCACACTCACATACACTCACTTAGTAGCACGCAATCAACAACACAAAGCCTCGCACACTCAGAAATGTCACACACACTCACACACCTACACACAGACACACTCACACGCACTGGCGCACAAACACAAGTGCACACATATTCACAGCCTCGTATAATCACTCACACACTCCCACTCACACACTCACGCCCTGTAATGCATACTGACATACACAAAGAGCACACACAATCACACTATCAGAAATACACACACACACAAACACCCTCTCACACTCAAACACACACTCACATAAACACTCACACTCTCACACCTGTTCACACACCTAGCCTCAGAAACACATTCTCGCACCCGCTCATACACACTCACGCTTACATATACATGCTCACACACACACTCTCAACCACTCAAACACAGCACCTCACACACCTACACCCACACACTCCTACACAAAATCAGACAGAGACACACACTCACACACTCACAGACTCACACACACTCACACAGGTTCTCACACTGTCACACTCACAAAACTACACACACAGACACACTCTCACACACTCACTGACTCACATGCAGTCACACACACTCACACAATGTCACACACACACCAACACACACACTCACACACACTCACACATAAAACCATTTGGTCACAGTCACACACTTGTGTACAAACTCACACACTCACTCCCACTCACAAAATTACCCTCGCAAACACAGTCACATTCACACATTCCCTCACACACTCACTGAAATATACTCACACACACTCACCCACTCTCACACTCATCTACACACATCCTCACACACTCTAGCACCCTCACATACAGGAGTCACAGACGCCGTTGTGCAGACACACTTACACTCAGACACTCACACACCCTGTCACACACAGTCACTCTCACCCACTGTCACACACAAACACACACAGATACACACTCACATACATTCACATATTAGAGCGCCATCACGTACACACACTGACTTGCACACTCACAAATATCACACACACACCTACACACAGACACACAGACACACAAACGCTCACACATTCCCACCCTCGTATAATCACTCACACACTCACTCTCACACACCTACAGTCTTTCAATCACACTTAACAGCTCATATACAATCGCACTCACATAGACATGCTCACACACACTCTCATGCTCTCACCAACTCACACACAGCATCTTTCTCACTTACACACACACACACACACACACCTTCACAGACTCCCTCACATGCACACTCTCATAGAAAATACCCGCATGCCCTCAAACAGACAGATACACTCACATATTCATACAACCTGTCACACACCATCACAGACACAGTCTCTCACTGTCACACACAGTCACACTACTACACGCACAGACACACCCAAACACACTCCATCACATACACGTTCACACACTGTCAAACACACACACACTACTACACAAACACCATCACACACAGTCTCACACTCACACACACTCACCTGCTGTCACACTCACTCACACACACTACCAGACTCAAATGCACTCACACACACACTGACACACACCATCGCACACTTGTTTAAAACCACACAAGCTCTCAGACACACCTCTCACATTCTCACACCCTGTCACACACCCTCACGCACTCACACACACACTCACACACCTTCACACACAGACACACACTCACACGTTTTTATGCATTCAAACACACACTCTCGCTTACACTCAGACACACTCACACCCGATCACACTCACGCACAACCACACTCACATATATGCACTCACAGAGTCACACATCTGCTCACACAGTCTCACACACTGTCACATAGATATACTCACACAAACACACTATCACCCACTCACACACAGCACCGCACACACCTACACAATCTCGCACACACCATCACACTCCCACTCACACACACACTCACATAAAAATTCACACACGCAGTCAAACAAACTCACCTAAACTCACACACAAGCACAATCTGTCACGCAGACTTACACACGCTCTCACACTCACAAGCACCCTCAAATTAACACACTCACAAACACACTCACACACTGTGACACACACAAAATTTAACACACACACAGTCACCTACACTCAAACACAAACACACACTCACTCACAATCAAATCTTTTAGAAACACTCACACCCTCTCTCACCTACTCTCTCATCATCACACTCCGAAACTCCCCATTACAAACTCACACAAACTCACAGATTCACACTCAATCACACTGACACTCTCACCAACTCACACACTGCACTTCACAAACCTAAGCACACAAACACTCGCACACACCATCACACACTCACACACTGTCCCTCACGTTAGAGAAAAATTCACACACGCCCTGACACAACTACACTCACATATTCATAAAACCTGTCACAAACCCTCGCACACACTCACCCACTCGCCCACTGTCACACACCTACACACACAGTCAAACTCACCCACTATCAAAGAGGCTCACATGCACTCACACACACGCAGTCACACACACACCTACACCCCCAGACACCACCAAACGCACTCAGTCTCGCACGCACTCTTACACACTGAATCTGCCACACACTCTCACACTCCTACACACTCAGACACACCCACACATACTCACAGACTCACATGGAATCTCACACACACACACTGTCACAAACTAACACACCTACACACACAGACCCACTTATGCACACTCACACTCAGACACACACCCAATCACACACGTATATGCACTCACACACTCACACCCACCCACAAACCTTCACTCTCTCAAACGCGCACACACAAACACCCGCTCATACACACTCACGCACACTAACATATACATTCTCTCACACAGCTCCTCACACACCTGCGCACTCACACACACACCATCACACCCTGTAATGCACACTCACATACACAAAGAGCTCACAAACCCACACTATCAGAATTACACACACTCACACAGACACTCACACACCTGCACACACACACAGTCGCACACACTCTGACAATCTAACACTCATATAAACACTCACACTCTCACACCCACTCACACACCTAGCCTAAAAGTCACGTTCTCACTCCCACTCACACACACTCACGCTCACATATACATGTTCACACACACACTCAGCCACTCGAACACAGCACCTCACACACCTACACCCACACACTCCAACACAGCATCACACAGACTCACCCACACACACTCACAGATTCACACACACTCTCACATTTTCTCACTCTTTCACACTCTCACAGACCTACACACACAGAAACACACTCCCAGACTCTCATGCAGTCACACACACTCACACTGTCACACCCACACACCCACTCACAGACTCACGTACACACACTCACACACACAACCATTAACTCTCAATCACACACTAGTGTACACACTCTCACACTCACTCCCACTCACACACCTACACTCTCACAAACACACTCATATTGCCACATTCGCTCACACACTCACACACAAACACTAAAGTATACTCACGCACGCTCTCACCCACTCACACTCACCTACAGACACCATCACACACTCACACACACTCCCATACAAAAATCACAGATGCTGTCCTGCAGACACACATGCACTCAGACACTCACACCCTGTCACACACAGAGACTCTAACACACTGTCACACACAAACGGACACATACAGAGACACACGCACATATATTCTCGTATAAGAATACCATGAAAAAACACACACTGTCTTGCACACTCACAAATACACACACACTCACACACCTACACACAGTCAAACTCACACACTATCATAGGGGCTCACGTGCACTCACACATACGCAGTCACACACACACACACCTACACCCACAGACACCACCAAATGCACTCAGTTTCACACGCACTCATACACACTCAATCTGCCACACAATCTCACACACTTACACACACAGACACACCCACACACACTCACAGACTCACATGGAATCACACACACTCACACTGTCACAAACTAACACACCTACACACACAGACTCACTTATGCACACACACACACACACCCAATCTCACACGTACATGCACTCACACACTCACACCCACCCACAAAACTACACTCTCACAAACACACACACGCAAACACCCGCTCATATACACTCACACACACTCACATATACATGCTCACGCACAGCACCTCACAGACCTGCACACTCACATACACACACCATCACACACTCGCACACGCTCACATATAGGAAATCACACATGCACTCAAACATATACACCTACACTCACACACTCACTGACCTTGTCACACACCCTTCCACACTCACACGCACTCACACCCTGTAATGCACACTGATGTACACAAAGAGCACACCCAGTCACACTATCAGAAGTACACTCACACTCTCACACCCACTCACACACCTAGTCTCAGAATCACATTCTCACACCCGCTCATACACACACACGCTCACATATACATGCTCACACACACACTCTCAACCACTCAAACACAGCACCTCACACACCTACACCCACACACTCCAACACAGCATCATACAGAGACACACTCACACACACTCACTCACTCACCCACACTCAGATTCTCACAATCTGTCACACTCACACAACTACACACACAGACACAAACACTCACAGACTCACATGCAGTCACACACTCACACGCTCTCACACGCACACCTGCACAAACACACTCACACACACTCACACACAAACACCCTTTCAGTCACAATCTCACTCTCGTGTACACACTCACACCCTCACTCCCACTCACACACCTTCACCCTCACAAGCACACTCACACATTCACACATTCACTCACACACACTCACAGAGATACACACACAGTCTCACCCACTCTCATACTCACGTACACACCATCCAACACTCAGACACACTCATACAAAAATCTCAGACGCAGTCGTGCAGACACACTTACACTCAGACACTCACAAACCCTGTCACACACACACTCACACACTGTCACACACAACCACACACGTAGAGTCACACTCACATACACTCACTTAGTAGCACGCAATCAACAACACAAAGCCTCGCACACTCAGAAATGTCACACACACTCACACACCTACACACAGACACACTCACACGCACTGGCGCACAAACACAAGTGCACACATATTCACAGCCTCGTATAATCACTCACACACTCCCACTCACACACTCACGCCCTGTAATGCATACTGACATACACAAAGAGCACACACAATCACACTATCAGAAATACACACACACACAAACACCCTCTCACACTCAAACACACACTCACATAAACACTCACACTCTCACACCTGTTCACACACCTAGCCTCAGAAACACATTCTCGCACCCGCTCATACACACTCACGCTTACATATACATGCTCACACACACACTCTCAACCACTCAAACACAGCACCTCACACACCTACACCCACACACTCCTACACAAAATCAGACAGAGACACACACTCACACACTCACAGACTCACACACACTCACACAGGTTCTCACACTGTCACACTCACAAAACTACACACACAGACACACTCTCACACACTCACTGACTCACATGCAGTCACACACACTCACACAATGTCACACACACACCAACACACACACTCACACACACTCACACATAAAACCATTTGGTCACAGTCACACACTTGTGTACAAACTCACACACTCACTCCCACTCACAAAATTACCCTCGCAAACACAGTCACATTCACACATTCCCTCACACACTCACTGAAATATACTCACACACACTCACCCACTCTCACACTCATCTACACACATCCTCACACACTCTAGCACCCTCACATACAGGAGTCACAGACGCCGTTGTGCAGACACACTTACACTCAGACACTCACACACCCTGTCACACACAGTCACTCTCACCCACTGTCACACACAAACACACACAGATACACACTCACATACATTCACATATTAGAGCGCCATCACGTACACACACTGACTTGCACACTCACAAATATCACACACACACCTACACACAGACACACAGACACACAAACGCTCACACATTCCCACCCTCGTATAATCACTCACACACTCACTCTCACACACCTACAGTCTTTCAATCACACTTAACAGCTCATATACAATCGCACTCACATAGACATGCTCACACACACTCTCATGCTCTCACCAACTCACACACAGCATCTTTCTCACTTACACACACACACACACACACACCTTCACAGACTCCCTCACATGCACACTCTCATAGAAAATACCCGCATGCCCTCAAACAGACAGATACACTCACATATTCATACAACCTGTCACACACCATCACAGACACAGTCTCTCACTGTCACACACAGTCACACTACTACACGCACAGACACACCCAAACACACTCCATCACATACACGTTCACACACTGTCAAACACACACACACTACTACACAAACACCATCACACACAGTCTCACACTCACACACACTCACCTGCTGTCACACTCACTCACACACACTACCAGACTCAAATGCACTCACACACACACTGACACACACCATCGCACACTTGTTTAAAACCACACAAGCTCTCAGACACACCTCTCACATTCTCACACCCTGTCACACACCCTCACGCACTCACACACACACTCACACACCTTCACACACAGACACACACTCACACGTTTTTATGCATTCAAACACACACTCTCGCTTACACTCAGACACACTCACACCCGATCACACTCACGCACAACCACACTCACATATATGCACTCACAGAGTCACACATCTGCTCACACAGTCTCACACACTGTCACATAGATATACTCACACAAACACACTATCACCCACTCACACACAGCACCGCACACACCTACACAATCTCGCACACACCATCACACTCCCACTCACACACACACTCACATAAAAATTCACACACGCAGTCAAACAAACTCACCTAAACTCACACACAAGCACAATCTGTCACGCAGACTTACACACGCTCTCACACTCACAAGCACCCTCAAATTAACACACTCACAAACACACTCACACACTGTGACACACACAAAATTTAACACACACACAGTCACCTACACTCAAACACAAACACACACTCACTCACAATCAAATCTTTTAGAAACACTCACACCCTCTCTCACCTACTCTCTCATCATCACACTCCGAAACTCCCCATTACAAACTCACACAAACTCACAGATTCACACTCAATCACACTGACACTCTCACCAACTCACACACTGCACTTCACAAACCTAAGCACACAAACACTCGCACACACCATCACACACTCACACACTGTCCCTCACGTTAGAGAAAAATTCACACACGCCCTGACACAACTACACTCACATATTCATAAAACCTGTCACAAACCCTCGCACACACTCACCCACTCGCCCACTGTCACACACCTACACACACAGTCAAACTCACCCACTATCAAAGAGGCTCACATGCACTCACACACACGCAGTCACACACACACCTACACCCCCAGACACCACCAAACGCACTCAGTCTCGCACGCACTCTTACACACTGAATCTGCCACACACTCTCACACTCCTACACACTCAGACACACCCACACATACTCACAGACTCACATGGAATCTCACACACACACACTGTCACAAACTAACACACCTACACACACAGACCCACTTATGCACACTCACACTCAGACACACACCCAATCACACACGTATATGCACTCACACACTCACACCCACCCACAAACCTTCACTCTCTCAAACGCGCACACACAAACACCCGCTCATACACACTCACGCACACTAACATATACATTCTCTCACACAGCTCCTCACACACCTGCGCACTCACACACACACCATCACACCCTGTAATGCACACTCACATACACAAAGAGCTCACAAACCCACACTATCAGAATTACACACACTCACACAGACACTCACACACCTGCACACACACACAGTCGCACACACTCTGACAATCTAACACTCATATAAACACTCACACTCTCACACCCACTCACACACCTAGCCTAAAAGTCACGTTCTCACTCCCACTCACACACACTCACGCTCACATATACATGTTCACACACACACTCAGCCACTCGAACACAGCACCTCACACACCTACACCCACACACTCCAACACAGCATCACACAGACTCACCCACACACACTCACAGATTCACACACACTCTCACATTTTCTCACTCTTTCACACTCTCACAGACCTACACACACAGAAACACACTCCCAGACTCTCATGCAGTCACACACACTCACACTGTCACACCCACACACCCACTCACAGACTCACGTACACACACTCACACACACAACCATTAACTCTCAATCACACACTAGTGTACACACTCTCACACTCACTCCCACTCACACACCTACACTCTCACAAACACACTCATATTGCCACATTCGCTCACACACTCACACACAAACACTAAAGTATACTCACGCACGCTCTCACCCACTCACACTCACCTACAGACACCATCACACACTCACACACACTCCCATACAAAAATCACAGATGCTGTCCTGCAGACACACATGCACTCAGACACTCACACCCTGTCACACACAGAGACTCTAACACACTGTCACACACAAACGGACACATACAGAGACACACGCACATATATTCTCGTATAAGAATACCATGAAAAAACACACACTGTCTTGCACACTCACAAATACACACACACTCACACACCTACACACAGTCAAACTCACACACTATCATAGGGGCTCACGTGCACTCACACATACGCAGTCACACACACACACACCTACACCCACAGACACCACCAAATGCACTCAGTTTCACACGCACTCATACACACTCAATCTGCCACACAATCTCACACACTTACACACACAGACACACCCACACACACTCACAGACTCACATGGAATCACACACACTCACACTGTCACAAACACACCTACACACACAGACTCACTTATGCACACACACACACACACCCAATCTCACACGTACATGCACTCACACACTCACACCCACCCACAAAACTACACTCTCACAAACACACACACGCAAACACCCGCTCATATACACTCACACACACTCACATATACATGCTCACGCACAGCACCTCACAGACCTGCACACTCACATACACACACCATCACACATTCGCACACGCTCACATATAGGAAATCACACATGCACTCAAACATATACACCTACACTCACACACTCACTGACCTTGTCACACACCCTTCCACACTCACACGCACTCACACCCTGTAATGCACACTGATGTACACAAAGAGCACACCCAGTCACACTATCAGAAGTACACTCACACTCTCACACCCACTCACACACCTAGTCTCAGAATCACATTCTCACACCCGCTCATACACACACACGCTCACATATACATGCTCACACACACACTCTCAACCACTCAAACACAGCACCTCACACACCTACACCCACACACTCCAACACAGCATCATACAGAGACACACTCACACACACTCACTCACTCACCCACACTCAGATTCTCACAATCTGTCACACTCACACAACTACACACACAGACACAAACACTCACAGACTCACATGCAGTCACACACTCACACGCTCTCACACGCACACCTGCACAAACACACTCACACACACTCACACACAAACACCCTTTCAGTCACAATCTCACTCTCGTGTACACACTCACACCCTCACTCCCACTCACACACCTTCACCCTCACAGGCACACTCACACTTTCACACATTCGCTCACACACTCACACACACTCACAGAGATACACACACAGTCTCACCCACTCTCATACTCACGTACACACCATCCAACACTCAGACACACTCATACAAAAATCTCAGACGCAGTCGTGCAGACACACTTACACTCAGACACTCACAAACCCTGTCACACACACACACACTGTCACACACAACCACACACGTAGAGTCACACTCACATACACTCACTTAGTAGCACGCAATCAACAACACAAAGCCTCGCACACTCAGAAATGTCACACACACTCACACACCTACACACAGACACACTCACACGCACTGGCGCACAAACACAAGTGCACACATATTCACAGCCTCGTATAATCACTCACACACTCCCACTCACACACTCACGCCCTGTAATGCATACTGACATACACAAAGAGCACACACAATCACACTATCAGAAATACACACACACAAACACCCTCTCACACTCAAACACACACTCATATAAACACTCACACTCTCACACCTGTTCACACACCTAGCCTCAGAAACACATTCTCGCACCCGCTCATACACACTCACGCTTACATATACATGCTCACACACACACTCTCAACCACTCAAACACAGCTCCTCACACACCTACACCCACACACTCCTACACAAAATCAGACAGAGACACACACTCACACACTCACAGACTCACACACACTCACACAGGTTCTCACACTGTCACACTCACAAAACTACACACACAGACACACTCTCACACACTCACTGACTCACATGCAGTCACACACACTCACACAATGTCACACACACACCAACACACACACTCACACACACTCACACATAAAACCATTTGGTCACAGTCACACACTTGTGTACAAATTCACACACTCACTCCCACTCACAAAATTACCCTCGCAAACACAGTCACATTCACACATTCCCTCACACACTCACACACACTCACTGAAATATACTCACACACACTCACCCACTCTCACACTCATCTACACACATCCTCACACACTCTAGCACCCTCACATACAGGAGTCACAGACGCCGTTGTGCAGACACACTTACACTCAGACACTCACACACCCTGTCACACACAGTCACTCTCACCCACTGTCACACACAAACACACACAGATACACACTCACATACATTCACATATTAGAGCGCCATCACGTACACACACTGACTTGCACACTCACAAATATCACACACACACCTACACACAGACACACACACAGACACACAAACGCTCACACATTCCCACCCTCGTATAATCACTCACACACTCACTCTCACACACCTACAGTCTTTCAATCACACTTAACAGCTCATATACAATCGCACTCACATAGACATGCTCACACACACTCTCATGCTCTCACCAACTCACACACAGCATCTTTCTCACTTACACACACACACACCTTCACAGACTCCCTCACATGCACACTCTCATAGAAAATACCCGCATGCCCTCAAACAGACAGATACACTCACATATTCATACAACCTGTCACACACCATCACAGACACAGTCTCTCACTGTCACACACAGTCACACTACTACACGCACAGACACACCCAAACACACTCCATCACATACACGTTCACACACTGTCAAACACACACACACTACTACACAAACACCATCACACACACTCTCAAACTCACACACACTCACCTGCTGTCACACTCACTCACACACACTACCAGACTCAAATGCACTCACACACACACTGACACACACCATCGCACACTTGTTTAAAACCACACAAGCTCTCAGACACACCTCTCACATTCTCACGCCCTGTCACACACCCTCACGCACTCACACACACACTCACACACCTTCACACACAGACACACACTCACACGTTTTTATGCATTCAAACACACACTCTCGCTTACACTCAGACACACTCACACCCGATCACACTCACGCACAACCACACTCACATATATGCACTCACAGAGTCACACATCTGCTCACACAGTCTCACACACTGTCACATAGATATACTCACACAAACACACTATCACCCACTCACACACAGCACCGCACACACCTACACAATCTCGCACACACCATCACACTCCCACTCACACACACACTCACATAAAAATTCACACACGCAGTCAAACAAACTCACCTAAACTCACACACAAGCACAATCTGTCACACAGACTTACACACGCTCTCACACTCACAAGCACCCTCAAATTAACACACTCACAAACACACTCACACACTGTGACACACACAAAATTTAACACACACACAGTCACCTACACTCAAACACAAACACACACTCACTCACAATCAAATCTTTTAGAAACACTCACACCCTCTCTCACCTACTCTCTCATCATCACACTCCGAAACTCCCCATTACAAACTCACACAAACTCACAGATTCACACTCAATCACACTGACACTCTCACCAACTCACACACTGCACTTCACAAACCTAAGCACACAAACACTCGCACACACCATCACACACTCACACACTGTCCCTCACGTTAGAGAAAAATTCACACACGCCCTGACACAACTACACTCACATATTCATAAAACCTGTCACAAACCCTCGCACACACTCACCCACTCGCCCACTGTCACACACCTACACACACAGTCAAACTCACCCACTATCAAAGAGGCTCACATGCACTCACACACACGCAGTCACACACACACCTACACCCCCAGACACCACCAAACGCACTCAGTCTCGCACGCACTCTTACACACTGAATCTGCCACACACTCTCACACTCCTACACACTCAGACACACCCACACATACTCACAGACTCACATGGAATCTCACACACACACACTGTCACAAACTAACACACCTACACACACAGACCCACTTATGCACACTCACACTCAGACACACACCCAATCACACACGTATATGCACTCACACACTCACACCCACCCACAAACCTTCACTCTCTCAAACGCGCACACACAAACACCCGCTCATACACACTCACGCACACTAACATATACATTCTCTCACACAGCTCCTCACACACCTGCGCACTCACACACACACCATCACACCCTGTAATGCACACTCACATACACAAAGAGCTCACAAACCCACACTATCAGAATTACACACACTCACACAGACACTCACACACCTGCACACACACACAGTCGCACACACTCTGACAATCTAACACTCATATAAACACTCACACTCTCACACCCACTCACACACCTAGCCTAAAAGTCACGTTCTCACTCCCACTCATACACACTCACGCTCACATATACATGTTCACACACACACTCAGACACTCGAACACAGCACCTCACACACCTACACCCACACACTCCAACACAGCATCACACAGACTCACCCACACACACTCACAGATTCACACACACTCTCACATTTTCTCACTCTTTCACACTCTCACAGACCTACACACACAGAAACACACTCCCAGACTCTCATGCAGTCACACACACTCACACTGTCACACCCACACACCCACTCACAGACCCACGTACACACACTCACACACACAACCATTAACTCTCAATCACACACTAGTGTACACACTCTCACACTCACTCCCACACACACCTACACTCTCACAAACACACTCATATTGCCACATTCACACACACACTCACACACAAACACTAAAGTATACTCACGCACGCTCTCACCCACTCACACTCACCTACAGACACCATCACACACTCACACACACTCCCATACAAAAATCACAGATGCTGTCCTGCAGACACACATGCACTCAGACACTCACACCCTGTCACACACAGAGACTCTAACACACTGTCACACACAAACGGACACATACAGAGACACACGCACATATATTCTCGTATAAGAATACCGTGAAAAAACACACACTGTCTTGCACACTCACAAATACACACACACTCACACACCTACACACAGTCAAACTCACACACTATCATAGGGGCTCACGTGCACTCACACACACGCAGTCACACACACACACACCTACACCCACAGACACCACCAAATGCACTCAGTTTCACACGCACTCATACACACTCAATCTGCCACACAATCTCACACACTTACACACACAGACACACCCACACACACTCACAGACTCACATGGAATCACACACACTCACACTGTCACAAACTAACACACCTACACACACAGACTCACTTATGCACACACACACACACACCCAATCTCACACGTACATGCACTCACACACTCACACCCACCCACAAAACTACACTCTCACAAACACACACACGCAAACACCCGCTCATATACACTCACACACACTCACATATACATGCTCACGCACAGCACCTCACAGACCTGCACACTCACATACACACACCATCACACACTCGCACACGCTCACATATAGGAAATCACACATGCACTCAAACATATACACCTACACTCACACACTCACTGACCTTGTCACACACCCTTCCACACTCACACGCACTCACACCCTGTAATGCACACTGATGTACACAAAGAGCACACCCAGTCACACTATCAGAAGTACACTCACACTCTCACACCCACTCACACACCTAGTCTCAGAATCACATTCTCACACCCGCTCATACACACACACGCTCACATATACATGCTCACACACACACTCTCAACCACTCAAACACAGCACCTCACACACCTACACCCACACACTCCAACACAGCATCATACAGAGACACACTCACACACACTCACTCACTCACCCACACTCAGATTCTCACAATCTGTCACACTCACACAACTACACACACAGACACAAACACTCACAGACTCACATGCAGTCACACACTCACACGCTCTCACACGCACACCTGCACAAACACACTCACACACACTCACACACAAACACCCTTTCAGTCACAATCTCACTCTCGTGTACACACTCACACCCTCACTCCCACTCACACACCTTCACCCTCACAAGCACACTCACACATTCACACATTCACTCACACACACTCACAGAGATACACACACAGTCTCACCCACTCTCATACTCACGTACACACCATCCAACACTCAGACACACTCATACAAAAATCTCAGACGCAGTCGTGCAGACACACTTACACTCAGACACTCACAAACCCTGTCACACACACACTCACACACTGTCACACACAACCACACACGTAGAGTCACACTCACATACACTCACTTAGTAGCACGCAATCAACAACACAAAGCCTCGCACACTCAGAAATGTCACACACACTCACACACCTACACACAGACACACTCACACGCACTGGCGCACAAACACAAGTGCACACATATTCACAGCCTCGTATAATCACTCACACACTCCCACTCACACACTCATGCCCTGTAATGCATACTGACATACACAAAGAGCACACACAATCACACTATCAGAAATACACACACACACAAACACCCTCTCACACTCAAACACACACTCACATAAACACTCACACTCTCACACCTGTTCACACACCTAGCCTCAGAAACACATTCTCGCACCCGCTCATACACACTCACGCTTACATATACATGCTCACACACACACTCTCAACCACTCAAACACAGCACCTCACACACCTACACCCACACACTCCTACACAAAATCAGACAGAGACACACACTCACACACTCACAGACTCACACACACTCACACAGGTTCTCACACTGTCACACTCACAAAACTACACACACAGACACACTCTCACACACTCACTGACTCACATGCAGTCACACACACTCACACAATGTCACACACACACCAACACACACACTCACACACACTCACACATAAAACCATTTGGTCACAGTCACACACTTGTGTACAAACTCACACACTCACTCCCACTCACAAAATTACCCTCGCAAACACAGTCACATTCACACATTCCCTCACACACTCACTGAAATATACTCACACACACTCACCCACTCTCACACTCATCTACACACATCCTCACACACTCTAGCACCCTCACATACAGGAGTCACAGACGCCGTTGTGCAGACACACTTACACTCAGACACTCACACACCCTGTCACACACAGTCACTCTCACCCACTGTCACACACAAACACACACAGATACACACTCACATACATTCACATATTAGAGCGCCATCACGTACACACACTGACTTGCACACTCACAAATATCACACACACACCTACACACAGACACACAGACACACAAACGCTCACACATTCCCACCCTCGTATAATCACTCACACACTCACTCTCACACACCTACAGTCTTTCAATCACACTTAACAGCTCATATACAATCGCACTCACATAGACATGCTCACACACACTCTCATGCTCTCACCAACTCACACACAGCATCTTTCTCACTTACACACACACACACACACACACCTTCACAGACTCCCTCACATGCACACTCTCATAGAAAATACCCGCATGCCCTCAAACAGACAGATACACTCACATATTCATACAACCTGTCACACACCATCACAGACACAGTCTCTCACTGTCACACACAGTCACACTACTACACGCACAGACACACCCAAACACACTCCATCACATACACGTTCACACACTGTCAAACACACACACACTACTACACAAACACCATCACACACAGTCTCACACTCACACACACTCACCTGCTGTCACACTCACTCACACACACTACCAGACTCAAATGCACTCACACACACACTGACACACACCATCGCACACTTGTTTAAAACCACACAAGCTCTCAGACACACCTCTCACATTCTCACACCCTGTCACACACCCTCACGCACTCACACACACACTCACACACCTTCACACACAGACACACACTCACACGTTTTTATGCATTCAAACACACACTCTCGCTTACACTCAGACACACTCACACCCGATCACACTCACGCACAACCACACTCACATATATGCACTCACAGAGTCACACATCTGCTCACACAGTCTCACACACTGTCACATAGATATACTCACACAAACACACTATCACCCACTCACACACAGCACCGCACACACCTACACAATCTCGCACACACCATCACACTCCCACTCACACACACACTCACATAAAAATTCACACACGCAGTCAAACAAACTCACCTAAACTCACACACAAGCACAATCTGTCACGCAGACTTACACACGCTCTCACACTCACAAGCACCCTCAAATTAACACACTCACAAACACACTCACACACTGTGACACACACAAAATTTAACACACACACAGTCACCTACACTCAAACACAAACACACACTCACTCACAATCAAATCTTTTAGAAACACTCACACCCTCTCTCACCTACTCTCTCATCATCACACTCCGAAACTCCCCATTACAAACTCACACAAACTCACAGATTCACACTCAATCACACTGACACTCTCACCAACTCACACACTGCACTTCACAAACCTAAGCACACAAACACTCGCACACACCATCACACACTCACACACTGTCCCTCACGTTAGAGAAAAATTCACACACGCCCTGACACAACTACACTCACATATTCATAAAACCTGTCACAAACCCTCGCACACACTCACCCACTCGCCCACTGTCACACACCTACACACACAGTCAAACTCACCCACTATCAAAGAGGCTCACATGCACTCACACACACGCAGTCACACACACACCTACACCCCCAGACACCACCAAACGCACTCAGTCTCGCACGCACTCTTACACACTGAATCTGCCACACACTCTCACACTCCTACACACTCAGACACACCCACACATACTCACAGACTCACATGGAATCTCACACACACACACTGTCACAAACTAACACACCTACACACACAGACCCACTTATGCACACTCACACTCAGACACACACCCAATCACACACGTATATGCACTCACACACTCACACCCACCCACAAACCTTCACTCTCTCAAACGCGCACACACAAACACCCGCTCATACACACTCACGCACACTAACATATACATTCTCTCACACAGCTCCTCACACACCTGCGCACTCACACACACACCATCACACCCTGTAATGCACACTCACATACACAAAGAGCTCACAAACCCACACTATCAGAATTACACACACTCACACAGACACTCACACACCTGCACACACACACAGTCGCACACACTCTGACAATCTAACACTCATATAAACACTCACACTCTCACACCCACTCACACACCTAGCCTAAAAGTCACGTTCTCACTCCCACTCACACACACTCACGCTCACATATACATGTTCACACACACACTCAGCCACTCGAACACAGCACCTCACACACCTACACCCACACACTCCAACACAGCATCACACAGACTCACCCACACACACTCACAGATTCACACACACTCTCACATTTTCTCACTCTTTCACACTCTCACAGACCTACACACACAGAAACACACTCCCAGACTCTCATGCAGTCACACACACTCACACTGTCACACCCACACACCCACTCACAGACTCACGTACACACACTCACACACACAACCATTAACTCTCAATCACACACTAGTGTACACACTCTCACACTCACTCCCACTCACACACCTACACTCTCACAAACACACTCATATTGCCACATTCGCTCACACACTCACACACAAACACTAAAGTATACTCACGCACGCTCTCACCCACTCACACTCACCTACAGACACCATCACACACTCACACACACTCCCATACAAAAATCACAGATGCTGTCCTGCAGACACACATGCACTCAGACACTCACACCCTGTCACACACAGAGACTCTAACACACTGTCACACACAAACGGACACATACAGAGACACACGCACATATATTCTCGTATAAGAATACCATGAAAAAACACACACTGTCTTGCACACTCACAAATACACACACACTCACACACCTACACACAGTCAAACTCACACACTATCATAGGGGCTCACGTGCACTCACACATACGCAGTCACACACACACACACCTACACCCACAGACACCACCAAATGCACTCAGTTTCACACGCACTCATACACACTCAATCTGCCACACAATCTCACACACTTACACACACAGACACACCCACACACACTCACAGACTCACATGGAATCACACACACTCACACTGTCACAAACACACCTACACACACAGACTCACTTATGCACACACACACACACACCCAATCTCACACGTACATGCACTCACACACTCACACCCACCCACAAAACTACACTCTCACAAACACACACACGCAAACACCCGCTCATATACACTCACACACACTCACATATACATGCTCACGCACAGCACCTCACAGACCTGCACACTCACATACACACACCATCACACACTCGCACACGCTCACATATAGGAAATCACACATGCACTCAAACATATACACCTACACTCACACACTCACTGACCTTGTCACACACCCTTCCACACTCACACGCACTCACACCCTGTAATGCACACTGATGTACACAAAGAGCACACCCAGTCACACTATCAGAAGTACACTCACACTCTCACACCCACTCACACACCTAGTCTCAGAATCACATTCTCACACCCGCTCATACACACACACGCTCACATATACATGCTCACACACACACTCTCAACCACTCAAACACAGCACCTCACACACCTACACCCACACACTCCAACACAGCATCATACAGAGACACACTCACACACACTCACTCACTCACCCACACTCAGATTCTCACAATCTGTCACACTCACACAACTACACACACAGACACAAACACTCACAGACTCACATGCAGTCACACACTCACACGCTCTCACACGCACACCTGCACAAACACACTCACACACACTCACACACAAACACCCTTTCAGTCACAATCTCACTCTCGTGTACACACTCACACCCTCACTCCCACTCACACACCTTCACCCTCACAAGCACACTCACACATTCACACATTCACTCACACACACTCACAGAGATACACACACAGTCTCACCCACTCTCATACTCACGTACACACCATCCAACACTCAGACACACTCATACAAAAATCTCAGACGCAGTCGTGCAGACACACTTACACTCAGACACTCACAAACCCTGTCACACACACACTCACACACTGTCACACACAACCACACACGTAGAGTCACACTCACATACACTCACTTAGTAGCACGCAATCAACAACACAAAGCCTCGCACACTCAGAAATGTCACACACACTCACACACCTACACACAGACACACTCACACGCACTGGCGCACAAACACAAGTGCACACATATTCACAGCCTCGTATAATCACTCACACACTCCCACTCACACACTCATGCCCTGTAATGCATACTGACATACACAAAGAGCACACACAATCACACTATCAGAAATACACACACACACAAACACCCTCTCACACTCAAACACACACTCACATAAACACTCACACTCTCACACCTGTTCACACACCTAGCCTCAGAAACACATTCTCGCACCCGCTCATACACACTCACGCTTACATATACATGCTCACACACACACTCTCAACCACTCAAACACAGCACCTCACACACCTACACCCACACACTCCTACACAAAATCAGACAGAGACACACACTCACACACTCACAGACTCACACACACTCACACAGATTCTCACACTGTCACACTCACAAAACTACACACACAGACACACTCTCACACACTCACTGACTCACATGCAGTCACACACACTCACACAATGTCACACACACACCAACACACACACTCACACACACTCACACATAAAACCATTTGGTCACAGTCACACACTTGTGTACAAACTCACACACTCACTCCCACTCACAAAATTACCCTCGCAAACACAGTCACATTCACACATTCCCTCACACACTCACTGAAATATACTCACACACACTCACCCACTCTCACACTCATCTACACACATCCTCACACACTCTAGCACCCTCACATACAGGAGTCACAGACGCCGTTGTGCAGACACACTTACACTCAGACACTCACACACCCTGTCACACACAGTCACTCTCACCCACTGTCACACACAAACACACACAGATACACACTCACATACATTCACATATTAGAGCGCCATCACGTACACACACTGACTTGCACACTCACAAATATCACACACACACCTACACACAGACACACACACAGACACACAAACGCTCACACATTCCCACCCTCGTATAATCACTCACACACTCACTCTCACACACCTACAGTCTTTCAATCACACTTAACAGCTCATATACAATCGCACTCACATAGACATGCTCACACACACTCTCATGCTCTCACCAACTCACACACAGCATCTTTCTCACTTACACACACACACACACACACACCTTCACAGACTCCCTCACATGCACACTCTCATAGAAAATACCCGCATGCCCTCAAACAGACAGATACACTCACATATTCATACAACCTGTCACACACCATCACAGACACAGTCTCTCACTGTCACACACAGTCACACTACTACACGCACAGACACACCCAAACACACTCCATCACATACACGTTCACACACTGTCAAACACACACACACTACTACACAAACACCATCACACACAGTCTCACACTCACACACACTCACCTGCTGTCACACTCACTCACACACACTACCAGACTCAAATGCACTCACACACACACTGACACACACCATCGCACACTTGTTTAAAACCACACAAGCTCTCAGACACACCTCTCACATTCTCACACCCTGTCACACACCCTCACGCACTCACACACACACTCACACACCTTCACACACAGACACACACTCACACGTTTTTATGCATTCAAACACACACTCTCGCTTACACTCAGACACACTCACACCCGATCACACTCACGCACAACCACACTCACATATATGCACTCACAGAGTCACACATCTGCTCACACAGTCTCACACACTGTCACATAGATATACTCACACAAACACACTATCACCCACTCACACACAGCACCGCACACACCTACACAATCTCGCACACACCATCACACTCCCACTCACACACACACTCACATAAAAATTCACACACGCAGTCAAACAAACTCACCTAAACTCACACACAAGCACAATCTGTCACGCAGACTTACACACGCTCTCACACTCACAAGCACCCTCAAATTAACACACTCACAAACACACTCACACACTGTGACACACACAAAATTTAACACACACACAGTCACCTACACTCAAACACAAACACACACTCACTCACAATCAAATCTTTTAGAAACACTCACACCCTCTCTCACCTACTCTCTCATCATCACACTCCGAAACTCCCCATTACAAACTCACACAAACTCACAGATTCACACTCAATCACACTGACACTCTCACCAACTCACACACTGCACTTCACAAACCTAAGCACACAAACACTCGCACACACCATCACACACTCACACACTGTCCCTCACGTTAGAGAAAAATTCACACACGCCCTGACACAACTACACTCACATATTCATAAAACCTGTCACAAACCCTCGCACACACTCACCCACTCGCCCACTGTCACACACCTACACACACAGTCAAACTCACCCACTATCAAAGAGGCTCACATGCACTCACACACACGCAGTCACACACACACCTACACCCCCAGACACCACCAAACGCACTCAGTCTCGCACGCACTCTTACACACTGAATCTGCCACACACTCTCACACTCCTACACACTCAGACACACCCACACATACTCACAGACTCACATGGAATCTCACACACACACACTGTCACAAACTAACACACCTACACACACAGACCCACTTATGCACACTCACACTCAGACACACACCCAATCACACACGTATATGCACTCACACACTCACACCCACCCACAAACCTTCACTCTCTCAAACGCGCACACACAAACACCCGCTCATACACACTCACACACACTAACATATACATTCTCTCACACAGCTCCTCACACACCTGCGCACTCACACACACACCATCACACCCTGTAATGCACACTCACATACACAAAGAGCTCACAAACCCACACTATCAGAATTACACACACTCACACAGACACTCACACACCTGCACACACACACAGTCGCACACACTCTGACAATCTAACACTCATATAAACACTCACACTCTCACACCCACTCACACACCTAGCCTAAAAGTCACGTTCTCACTCCCACTCACACACACTCACGCTCACATATACATGTTCACACACACACTCAGCCACTCGAACACAGCACCTCACACACCTACACCCACACACTCCAACACAGCATCACACAGACTCACCCACACACACTCACAGATTCACACACACTCTCACATTTTCTCACTCTTTCACACTCTCACAGACCTACACACACAGAAACACACTCCCAGACTCTCATGCAGTCACACACACTCACACTGTCACACCCACACACCCACTCACAGACTCACGTACACACACTCACACACACAACCATTAACTCTCAATCACACACTAGTGTACACACTCTCACACTCACTCCCACTCACACACCTACACTCTCACAAACACACTCATATTGCCACATTCGCTCACACACTCACACACAAACACTAAAGTATACTCACGCACGCTCTCACCCACTCACACTCACCTACAGACACCATCACACACTCACACACACTCCCATACAAAAATCACAGATGCTGTCCTGCAGACACACATGCACTCAGACACTCACACCCTGTCACACACAGAGACTCTAACACACTGTCACACACAAACGGACACATACAGAGACACACGCACATATATTCTCGTATAAGAATACCATGAAAAAACACACACTGTCTTGCACACTCACAAATACACACACACTCACACACCTACACACAGTCAAACTCACACACTATCATAGGGGCTCACGTGCACTCACACATACGCAGTCACACACACACACACCTACACCCACAGACACCACCAAATGCACTCAGTTTCACACGCACTCATACACACTCAATCTGCCACACAATCTCACACACTTACACACACAGACACACCCACACACACTCACAGACTCACATGGAATCACACACACTCACACTGTCACAAACTAACACACCTACACACACAGACTCACTTATGCACACACACACACACACCCAATCTCACACGTACATGCACTCACACACTCACACCCACCCACAAAACTACACTCTCACAAACACACACACGCAAACACCCGCTCATATACACTCACACACACTCACATATACATGCTCACGCACAGCACCTCACAGACCTGCACACTCACATACACACACCATCACACACTCGCACACGCTCACATATAGGAAATCACACATGCACTCAAACATATACACCTACACTCACACACTCACTGACCTTGTCACACACCCTTCCACACTCACACGCACTCACACCCTGTAATGCACACTGATGTACACAAAGAGCACACCCAGTCACACTATCAGAAGTACACTCACACTCTCACACCCACTCACACACCTAGTCTCAGAATCACATTCTCACACCCGCTCATACACACACACGCTCACATATACATGCTCACACACACACTCTCAACCACTCAAACACAGCACCTCACACACCTACACCCACACACTCCAACACAGCATCATACAGAGACACACTCACACACACTCACTCACTCACCCACACTCAGATTCTCACAATCTGTCACACTCACACAACTACACACACAGACACAAACACTCACAGACTCACATGCAGTCACACACTCACACGCTCTCACACGCACACCTGCACAAACACACTCACACACACTCACACACAAACACCCTTTCAGTCACAATCTCACTCTCGTGTACACACTCACACCCTCACTCCCACTCACACACCTTCACCCTCACAAGCACACTCACACATTCACACATTCACTCACACACACTCACAGAGATACACACACAGTCTCACCCACTCTCATACTCACGTACACACCATCAAACACTCAGACACACTCATACAAAAATCTCAGACGCAGTCGTGCAGACACACTTACACTCAGACACTCACAAACCCTGTCACACACACACTCACACACTGTCACACACAACCACACACGTAGAGTCACACTCACATACACTCACTTAGTAGCACGCAATCAACAACACAAAGCCTCGCACACTCAGAAATGTCACACACACTCACACACCTACACACAGACACACTCACACGCACTGGCGCACAAACACAAGTGCACACATATTCACAGCCTCGTATAATCACTCACACACTCCCACTCACACACTCACGCCCTGTAATGCATACTGACATACACAAAGAGCACACACAATCACACTATCAGAAATACACACACACACAAACACCCTCTCACACTCAAACACACACTCACATAAACACTCACACTCTCACACCTGTTCACACACCTAGCCTCAGAAACACATTCTCGCACCCGCTCATACACACTCACGCTTACATATACATGCTCACACACACACTCTCAACCACTCAAACACAGCACCTCACACACCTACACCCACACACTCCTACACAAAATCAGACAGAGACACACACTCACACACTCACAGACTCACACACACTCACACAGGTTCTCACACTGTCACACTCACAAAACTACACACACAGACACACTCTCACACACTCACTGACTCACATGCAGTCACACACACTCACACAATGTCACACACACACCAACACACACACTCACACACACTCACACATAAAACCATTTGGTCACAGTCACACACTTGTGTACAAACTCACACACTCACTCCCACTCACAAAATTACCCTCGCAAACACAGTCACATTCACACATTCCCTCACACACTCACTGAAATATACTCACACACACTCACCCACTCTCACACTCATCTACACACATCCTCACACACTCTAGCACCCTCACATACAGGAGTCACAGACGCCGTTGTGCAGACACACTTACACTCAGACACTCACACACCCTGTCACACACAGTCACTCTCACCCACTGTCACACACAAACACACACAGATACACACTCACATACATTCACATATTAGAGCGCCATCACGTACACACACTGACTTGCACACTCACAAATATCACACACACACCTACACACAGACACACAGACACACAAACGCTCACACATTCCCACCCTCGTATAATCACTCACACACTCACTCTCACACACCTAGTCTTTCAATCACACTTAACAGCTCATATACAATCGCACTCACATAGACATGCTCACACACACTCTCATGCTCTCACCAACTCACACACAGCATCTTTCTCACTTACACACACACACACACACACACCTTCACAGACTCCCTCACATGCACACTCTCATAGAAAATACCCGCATGCCCTCAAACAGACAGATACACTCACATATTCATACAACCTGTCACACACCATCACAGACACAGTCTCTCACTGTCACACACAGTCACACTACTACACGCACAGACACACCCAAACACACTCCATCACATACACGTTCACACACTGTCAAACACACACACACTACTACACAAACACCATCACACACAGTCTCACACTCACACACACTCACCTGCTGTCACACTCACTCACACACACTACCAGACTCAAATGCACTCACACACACACTGACACACACCATCGCACACTTGTTTAAAACCACACAAGCTCTCAGACACACCTCTCACATTCTCACACCCTGTCACACACCCTCACGCACTCACACACACACTCACACACCTTCACACACAGACACACACTCACACGTTTTTATGCATTCAAACACACACTCTCGCTTACACTCAGACACACTCACACCCGATCACACTCACGCACAACCACACTCACATATATGCACTCACAGAGTCACACATCTGCTCACACAGTCTCACACACTGTCACATAGATATACTCACACAAACACACTATCACCCACTCACACACAGCACCGCACACACCTACACAATCTCGCACACACCATCACACTCCCACTCACACACACACTCACATAAAAATTCACACACGCAGTCAAACAAACTCACCTAAACTCACACACAAGCACAATCTGTCACGCAGACTTACACACGCTCTCACACTCACAAGCACCCTCAAATTAACACACTCACAAACACACTCACACACTGTGACACACACAAAATTTAACACACACACAGTCACCTACACTCAAACACAAACACACACTCACTCACAATCAAATCTTTTAGAAACACTCACACCCTCTCTCACCTACTCTCTCATCATCACACTCCGAAACTCCCCATTACAAACTCACACAAACTCACAGATTCACACTCAATCACACTGACACTCTCACCAACTCACACACTGCACTTCACAAACCTAAGCACACAAACACTCGCACACACCATCACACACTCACACACTGTCCCTCACGTTAGAGAAAAATTCACACACGCCCTGACACAACTACACTCACATATTCATAAAACCTGTCACAAACCCTCGCACACACTCACCCACTCGCCCACTGTCACACACCTACACACACAGTCAAACTCACCCACTATCAAAGAGGCTCACATGCACTCACACACACGCAGTCACACACACACCTACACCCCCAGACACCACCAAACGCACTCAGTCTCGCACGCACTCTTACACACTGAATCTGCCACACACTCTCACACTCCTACACACTCAGACACACCCACACATACTCACAGACTCACATGGAATCTCACACACACACACTGTCACAAACTAACACACCTACACACACAGACCCACTTATGCACACTCACACTCAGACACACACCCAATCACACACGTATATGCACTCACACACTCACACCCACCCACAAACCTTCACTCTCTCAAACGCGCACACACAAACACCCGCTCATACACACTCACGCACACTAACATATACATTCTCTCACACAGCTCCTCACACACCTGCGCACTCACACACACACCATCACACCCTGTAATGCACACTCACATACACAAAGAGCTCACAAACCCACACTATCAGAATTACACACACTCACACAGACACTCACACACCTGCACACACACACAGTCGCACACACTCTGACAATCTAACACTCATATAAACACTCACACTCTCACACCCACTCACACACCTAGCCTAAAAGTCACGTTCTCACTCCCACTCACACACACTCACGCTCACATATACATGTTCACACACACACTCAGCCACTCGAACACAGCACCTCACACACCTACACCCACACACTCCAACACAGCATCACACAGACTCACCCACACACACTCACAGATTCACACACACTCTCACATTTTCTCACTCTTTCACACTCTCACAGACCTACACACACAGAAACACACTCCCAGACTCTCATGCAGTCACACACACTCACACTGTCACACCCACACACCCACTCACAGACTCACGTACACACACTCACACACACAACCATTAACTCTCAATCACACACTAGTGTACACACTCTCACACTCACTCCCACTCACACACCTACACTCTCACAAACACACTCATATTGCCACATTCGCTCACACACTCACACACAAACACTAAAGTATACTCACGCACGCTCTCACCCACTCACACTCACCTACAGACACCATCACACACTCACACACACTCCCATACAAAAATCACAGATGCTGTCCTGCAGACACACATGCACTCAGACACTCACATCCTGTCACACACAGAGACTCTAACACACTGTCACACACAAACGGACACATACAGAGACACACGCACATATATTCTCGTATAAGAATACCATGAAAAAACACACACTGTCTTGCACACTCACAAATACACACACACTCACACACCTACACACAGTCAAACTCACACACTATCATAGGGGCTCACGTGCACTCACACATACGCAGTCACACACACACACACCTACACCCACAGACACCACCAAATGCACTCAGTTTCACACGCACTCATACACACTCAATCTGCCACACAATCTCACACACTTACACACACAGACACACCCACACACACTCACAGACTCACATGGAATCACACACACTCACACTGTCACAAACTAACACACCTACACACACAGACTCACTTATGCACACACACACACACACCCAATCTCACACGTACATGCACTCACACACTCACACCCACCCACAAAACTACACTCTCACAAACACACACACGCAAACACCCGCTCATATACACTCACACACACTCACATATACATGCTCACGCACAGCACCTCACAGACCTGCACACTCACATACACACACCATCACACACTCGCACACGCTCACATATAGGAAATCACACATGCACTCAAACATATACACCTACACTCACACACTCACTGACCTTGTCACACACCCTTCCACACTCACACGCACTCACACCCTGTAATGCACACTGATGTACACAAAGAGCACACCCAGTCACACTATCAGAAGTACACTCACACTCTCACACCCACTCACACACCTAGTCTCAGAATCACATTCTCACACCCGCTCATACACACACACGCTCACATATACATGCTCACACACACACTCTCAACCACTCAAACACAGCACCTCACACACCTACACCCACACACTCCAACACAGCATCATACAGAGACACACTCACACACACTCACTCACTCACCCACACTCAGATTCTCACAATCTGTCACACTCACACAACTACACACACAGACACAAACACTCACAGACTCACATGCAGTCACACACTCACACGCTCTCACACGCACACCTGCACAAACACACTCACACACACTCACACACAAACACCCTTTCAGTCACAATCTCACTCTCGTGTACACACTCACACCCTCACTCCCACTCACACACCTTCACCCTCACAAGCACACTCACACATTCACACATTCACTCACACACACTCACAGAGATACACACACAGTCTCACCCACTCTCATACTCACGTACACACCATCCAACACTCAGACACACTCATACAAAAATCTCAGACGCAGTCGTGCAGACACACTTACACTCAGACACTCACAAACCCTGTCACACACACACTCACACACTGTCACACACAACCACACACGTAGAGTCACACTCACATACACTCACTTAGTAGCACGCAATCAACAACACAAAGCCTCGCACACTCAGAAATGTCACACACACTCACACACCTACACACAGACACACTCACACGCACTGGCGCACAAACACAAGTGCACACATATTCACAGCCTCGTATAATCACTCACACACTCCCACTCACACACTCACGCCCTGTAATGCATACTGACATACACAAAGAGCACACACAATCACACTATCAGAAATACACACACACACAAACACCCTCTCACACTCAAACACACACTCACATAAACACTCACACTCTCACACCTGTTCACACACCTAGCCTCAGAAACACATTCTCGCACCCGCTCATACACACTCACGCTTACATATACATGCTCACACACACACTCTCAACCACTCAAACACAGCACCTCACACACCTACTCCCACACACTCCTACACAAAATCAGACAGAGACACACACTCACACACTCACAGACTCACACACACTCACACAGGTTCTCACACTGTCACACTCACAAAACTACACACACAGACACACTCTCACACACTCACTGACTCACATGCAGTCACACACACTCACACAATGTCACACACACACCAACACACACACTCACACACACTCACACATAAAACCATTTGGTCACAGTCACACACTTGTGTACAAACTCACACACTCACTCCCACTCACAAAATTACCCTCGCAAACACAGTCACATTCACACATTCCCTCACACACTCACTGAAATATACTCACACACACTCACCCACTCTCACACTCATCTACACACATCCTCACACACTCTAGCACCCTCACATACAGGAGTCACAGACGCCGTTGTGCAGACACACTTACACTCAGACACTCACACACCCTGTCACACACAGTCACTCTCACCCACTGTCACACACAAACACACACAGATACACACTCACATACATTCACATATTAGAGCGCCATCACGTACACACACTGACTTGCACACTCACAAATATCACACACACACCTACACACAGACACACACACAGACACACAAACGCTCACACATTCCCACCCTCGTATAATCACTCACACACTCACTCTCACACACCTACAGTCTTTCAATCACACTTAACAGCTCATATACAATCGCACTCACATAGACATGCTCACACACACTCTCATGCTCTCACCAACTCACACACAGCATCTTTCTCACTTACACACACACACACACACACACCTTCACAGACTCCCTCACATGCACACTCTCATAGAAAATACCCGCATGCCCTCAAACAGACAGATACACTCACATATTCATACAACCTGTCACACACCATCACAGACACAGTCTCTCACTGTCACACACAGTCACACTACTACACGCACAGACACACCCAAACACACTCCATCACATACACGTTCACACACTGTCAAACACACACACACTACTACACAAACACCATCACACACAGTCTCAAACTCACACACACTCACCTGCTGTCACACTCACTCACACACACTACCAGACTCAAATGCACTCACACACACACTGACACACACCATCGCACACTTGTTTAAAACCACACAAGCTCTCAGACACACCTCTCACATTCTCACACCCTGTCACACACCCTCACGCACTCACACACACACTCACACACCTTCACACACAGACACACACTCACACGTTTTTATGCATTCAAACACACACTCTCGCTTACACTCAGACACACTCACACCCGATCACACTCACGCACAACCACACTCACATATATGCACTCACAGAGTCACACATCTGCTCACACAGTCTCACACACTGTCACATAGATATACTCACACAAACACACTATCACCCACTCACACACAGCACCGCACACACCTACACAATCTCGCACACACCATCACACTCCCACTCACACACACACTCACATAAAAATTCACACACGCAGTCAAACAAACTCACCTAAACTCACACACAAGCACAATCTGTCACGCAGACTTACACACGCTCTCACACTCACAACCACCCTCAAATTAACACACTCACAAACACACTCACACACTGTGACACACACAAAATTTAACACACACACAGTCACCTACACTCAAACACAAACACACACTCACTCACAATCAAATCTTTTAGAAACACTCACACCCTCTCTCACCTACTCTCTCATCATCACACTCCGAAACTCCCCATTACAAACTCACACAAACTCACAGATTCACACTCAATCACACTGACACTCTCACCAACTCACACACTGCACTTCACAAACCTAAGCACACAAACACTCGCACACACCATCACACACTCACACACTGTCCCTCACGTTAGAGAAAAATTCACACACGCCCTGACACAACTACACTCACATATTCATAAAACCTGTCACAAACCCTCGCACACACTCACCCACTCGCCCACTGTCACACACCTACACACACAGTCAAACTCACCCACTATCAAAGAGGCTCACATGCACTCACACACACGCAGTCACACACACACCTACACCCCCAGACACCACCAAACGCACTCAGTCTCGCACGCACTCTTACACACTGAATCTGCCACACACTCTCACACTCCTACACACTCAGACACACCCACACATACTCACAGACTCACATGGAATCTCACACACACACACTGTCACAAACTAACACACCTACACACACAGACCCACTTATGCACACTCACACTCAGACACACACCCAATCACACACGTATATGCACTCACACACTCACACCCACCCACAAACCTTCACTCTCTCAAACGCGCACACACAAACACCCGCTCATACACACTCACGCACACTAACATATACATTCTCTCACACAGCTCCTCACACACCTGCGCACTCACACACACACCATCACACCCTGTAATGCACACTCACATACACAAAGAGCTCACAAACCCACACTATCAGAATTACACACACTCACACAGACACTCACACACCTGCACACACACACAGTCGCACACACTCTGACAATCTAACACTCATATAAACACTCACACTCTCACACCCACTCACACACCTAGCCTAAAAGTCACGTTCTCACTCCCACTCACACACACTCACGCTCACATATACATGTTCACACACACACTCAGCCACTCGAACACAGCACCTCACACACCTACACCCACACACTCCAACACAGCATCACACAGACTCACCCACACACACTCACAGATTCACACACACTCTCACATTTTCTCACTCTTTCACACTCTCACAGACCTACACACACAGAAACACACTCCCAGACTCTCATGCAGTCACACACACTCACACTGTCACACCCACACACCCACTCACAGACTCACGTACACACACTCACACACACAACCATTAACTCTCAATCACACACTAGTGTACACACTCTCACACTCACTCCCACTCACACACCTACACTCTCACAAACACACTCATATTGCCACATTCGCTCACACACTCACACACAAACACTAAAGTATACTCACGCACGCTCTCACCCACTCACACTCACCTACAGACACCATCACACACTCACACACACTCCCATACAAAAATCACAGATGCTGTCCTGCAGACACACATGCACTCAGACACTCACACCCTGTCACACACAGAGACTCTAACACACTGTCACACACAAACGGACACATACAGAGACACACGCACATATATTCTCGTATAAGAATACCATGAAAAAACACACACTGTCTTGCACACTCACAAATACACACACACTCACACACCTACACACAGTCAAACTCACACACTATCATAGGGGCTCACGTGCACTCACACATACGCAGTCACACACACACACACCTACACCCACAGACACCACCAAATGCACTCAGTTTCACACGCACTCATACACACTCAATCTGCCACACAATCTCACACACTTACACACACAGACACACCCACACACACTCACAGACTCACATGGAATCACACACACTCACACTGTCACAAACTAACACACCTACACACACAGACTCACTTATGCACACACACACACACACCCAATCTCACACGTACATGCACTCACACACTCACACCCACCCACAAAACTACACTCTCACAAACACACACACGCAAACACCCGCTCATATACACTCACACACACTCACATATACATGCTCACGCACAGCACCTCACAGACCTGCACACTCACATACACACACCATCACACACTCGCACACGCTCACATATAGGAAATCACACATGCACTCAAACATATACACCTACACTCACACACTCACTGACCTTGTCACACACCCTTCCACACTCACACGCACTCACACCCTGTAATGCACACTGATGTACACAAAGAGCACACCCAGTCACACTATCAGAAGTACACTCACACTCTCACACCCACTCACACACCTAGTCTCAGAATCACATTCTCACACCCGCTCATACACACACACGCTCACATATACATGCTCACACACACACTCTCAACCACTCAAACACAGCACCTCACACACCTACACCCACACACTCCAACACAGCATCATACAGAGACACACTCACACACACTCACTCACTCACCCACACTCAGATTCTCACAATCTGTCACACTCACACAACTACACACACAGACACAAACACTCACAGACTCACATGCAGTCACACACTCACACGCTCTCACACGCACACCTGCACAAACACACTCACACACACTCACACACAAACACCCTTTCAGTCACAATCTCACTCTCGTGTACACACTCACACCCTCACTCCCACTCACACACCTTCACCCTCACAAGCACACTCACACATTCACACATTCACTCACACACACTCACAGAGATACACACACAGTCTCACCCACTCTCATACTCACGTACACACCATCCAACACTCAGACACACTCATACAAAAATCTCAGACGCAGTCGTGCAGACACACTTACACTCAGACACTCACAAACCCTGTCACACACACACTCACACACTGTCACACACAACCACACACGTAGAGTCACACTCACATACACTCACTTAGTAGCACGCAATCAACAACACAAAGCCTCGCACACTCAGAAATGTCACACACACTCACACACCTACACACAGACACACTCACACGCACTGGCGCACAAACACAAGTGCACACATATTCACAGCCTCGTATAATCACTCACACACTCCCACTCACACACTCACGCCCTGTAATGCATACTGACATACACAAAGAGCACACACAATCACACTATCAGAAATACACACACACACAAACACCCTCTCACACTCAAACACACACTCACATAAACACTCACACTCTCACACCTGTTCACACACCTAGCCTCAGAAACACATTCTCGCACCCGCTCATACACACTCACGCTTACATATACATGCTCACACACACACTCTCAACCACTCAAACACAGCACCTCACACACCTACACCCACACACTCCTACACAAAATCAGACAGAGACACACACTCACACACTCACAGACTCACACACACTCACACAGGTTCTCACACTGTCACACTCACAAAACTACACACACAGACACACTCTCACACACTCACTGACTCACATGCAGTCACACACACTCACACAATGTCACACACACACCAACACACACACTCACACACACTCACACATAAAACCATTTGGTCACAGTCACACACTTGTGTACAAACTCACACACTCACTCCCACTCACAAAATTACCCTCGCAAACACAGTCACATTCACACATTCCCTCACACACTCACTGAAATATACTCACACACACTCACCCACTCTCACACTCATCTACACACATCCTCACACACTCTAGCACCCTCACATACAGGAGTCACAGACGCCGTTGTGCAGACACACTTACACTCAGACACTCACACACCCTGTCACACACAGTCACTCTCACCCACTGTCACACACAAACACACACAGATACACACTCACATACATTCACATATTAGAGCGCCATCACGTACACACACTGACTTGCACACTCACAAATATCACACACACACCTACACACAGACACACAGACACACAAACGCTCACACATTCCCACCCTCGTATAATCACTCACACACTCACTCTCACACACCTACAGTCTTTCAATCACACTTAACAGCTCATATACAATCGCACTCACATAGACATGCTCACACACACTCTCATGCTCTCACCAACTCACACACAGCATCTTTCTCACTTACACACACACACACACACACACACCTTCACAGACTCCCTCACATGCACACTCTCATAGAAAATACCCGCATGCCCTCAAACAGACAGATACACTCACATATTCATACAACCTGTCACACACCATCACAGACACAGTCTCTCACTGTCACACACAGTCACACTACTACACGCACAGACACACCCAAACACACTCCATCACATACACGTTCACACACTGTCAAACACACACACACTACTACACAAACACCATCACACACAGTCTCACACTCACACACACTCACCTGCTGTCACACTCACTCACACACACTACCAGACTCAAATGCACTCACACACACACTGACACACACCATCGCACACTTGTTTAAAACCACACAAGCTCTCAGACACACCTCTCACATTCTCACACCCTGTCACACACCCTCACGCACTCACACACACACTCACACACCTTCACACACAGACACACACTCACACGTTTTTATGCATTCAAACACACACTCTCGCTTACACTCAGACACACTCACACCCGATCACACTCACGCACAACCACACTCACATATATGCACTCACAGAGTCACACATCTGCTCACACAGTCTCACACACTGTCACATAGATATACTCACACAAACACACTATCACCCACTCACACACAGCACCGCACACACCTACACAATCTCGCACACACCATCACACTCCCACTCACACACACACTCACATAAAAATTCACACACGCAGTCAAACAAACTCACCTAAACTCACACACAAGCACAATCTGTCACGCAGACTTACACACGCTCTCACACTCACAAGCACCCTCAAATTAACACACTCACAAACACACTCACACACTGTGACACACACAAAATTTAACACACACACAGTCACCTACACTCAAACACAAACACACACTCACTCACAATCAAATCTTTTAGAAACACTCACACCCTCTCTCACCTACTCTCTCATCATCACACTCCGAAACTCCCCATTACAAACTCACACAAACTCACAGATTCACACTCAATCACACTGACACTCTCACCAACTCACACACTGCACTTCACAAACCTAAGCACACAAACACTCGCACACACCATCACACACTCACACACTGTCCCTCACGTTAGAGAAAAATTCACACACGCCCTGACACAACTACACTCACATATTCATAAAACCTGTCACAAACCCTCGCACACACTCACCCACTCGCCCACTGTCACACACCTACACACACAGTCAAACTCACCCACTATCAAAGAGGCTCACATGCACTCACACACACGCAGTCACACACACACCTACACCCCCAGACACCACCAAACGCACTCAGTCTCGCACGCACTCTTACACACTGAATCTGCCACACACTCTCACACTCCTACACACTCAGACACACCCACACATACTCACAGACTCACATGGAATCTCACACACACACACTGTCACAAACTAACACACCTACACACACAGACCCACTTATGCACACTCACACTCAGACACACACCCAATCACACACGTATATGCACTCACACACTCACACCCACCCACAAACCTTCACTCTCTCAAACGCGCACACACAAACACCCGCTCATACACACTCACGCACACTAACATATACATTCTCTCACACAGCTCCTCACACACCTGCGCACTCACACACACACCATCACACCCTGTAATGCACACTCACATACACAAAGAGCTCACAAACCCACACTATCAGAATTACACACACTCACACAGACACTCACACACCTGCACACACACACAGTCGCACACACTCTGACAATCTAACACTCATATAAACACTCACACTCTCACACCCACTCACACACCTAGCCTAAAAGTCACGTTCTCACTCCCACTCACACACACTCACGCTCACATATACATGTTCACACACACACTCAGCCACTCGAACACAGCACCTCACACACCTACACCCACACACTCCAACACAGCATCACACAGACTCACCCACACACACTCACAGATTCACACACACTCTCACATTTTCTCACTCTTTCACACTCTCACAGACCTACACACACAGAAACACACTCCCAGACTCTCATGCAGTCACACACACTCACACTGTCACACCCACACACCCACTCACAGACTCACGTACACACACTCACACACACAACCATTAACTCTCAATCACACACTAGTGTACACACTCTCACACTCACTCCCACTCACACACCTACACTCTCACAAACACACTCATATTGCCACATTCGCTCACACACTCACACACAAACACTAAAGTATACTCACGCACGCTCTCACCCACTCACACTCACCTACAGACACCATCACACACTCACACACACTCCCATACAAAAATCACAGATGCTGTCCTGCAGACACACATGCACTCAGACACTCACACCCTGTCACACACAGAGACTCTAACACACTGTCACACACAAACGGACACATACAGAGACACACGCACATATATTCTCGTATAAGAATACCATGAAAAAACACACACTGTCTTGCACACTCACAAATACACACACACTCACACACCTACACACAGTCAAACTCACACACTATCATAGGGGCTCACGTGCACTCACACATACGCAGTCACACACACACACACCTACACCCACAGACACCACCAAATGCACTCAGTTTCACACGCACTCATACACACTCAATCTGCCACACAATCTCACACACTTACACACACAGACACACCCACACACACTCACAGACTCACATGGAATCACACACACTCACACTGTCACAAACTAACACACCTACACACACAGACTCACTTATGCACACACACACACACACCCAATCTCACACGTACATGCACTCACACACTCACACCCACCCACAAAACTACACTCTCACAAACACACACACGCAAACACCCGCTCATATACACTCACACACACTCACATATACATGCTCACGCACAGCACCTCACAGACCTGCACACTCACATACACACACCATCACACACTCGCACACGCTCACATATAGGAAATCACACATGCACTCAAACATATACACCTACACTCACACACTCACTGACCTTGTCACACACCCTTCCACACTCACACGCACTCACACCCTGTAATGCACACTGATGTACACAAAGAGCACACCCAGTCACACTATCAGAAGTACACTCACACTCTCACACCCACTCACACACCTAGTCTCAGAATCACATTCTCACACCCGCTCATACACACACACGCTCACATATACATGCTCACACACACACTCTCAACCACTCAAACACAGCACCTCACACACCTACACCCACACACTCCAACACAGCATCATACAGAGACACACTCACACACACTCACTCACTCACCCACACTCAGATTCTCACAATCTGTCACACTCACACAACTACACACACAGACACAAACACTCACAGACTCACATGCAGTCACACACTCACACGCTCTCACACGCACACCTGCACAAACACACTCACACACACTCACACACAAACACCCTTTCAGTCACAATCTCACTCTCGTGTACACACTCACACCCTCACTCCCACTCACACACCTTCACCCTCACAAGCACACTCACACATTCACACATTCACTCACACACACTCACAGAGATACACACACAGTCTCACCCACTCTCATACTCACGTACACACCATCCAACACTCAGACACACTCATACAAAAATCTCAGACGCAGTCGTGCAGACACACTTACACTCAGACACTCACAAACCCTGTCACACACACACTCACACACTGTCACACACAACCACACACGTAGAGTCACACTCACATACACTCACTTAGTAGCACGCAATCAACAACACAAAGCCTCGCACACTCAGAAATGTCACACACACTCACACACCTACACACAGACACTCACACGCACTGGCGCACAAACACAAGTGCACACATATTCACAGCCTCGTATAATCACTCACACACTCCCACTCACACACTCACGCCCTGTAATGCATACTGACATACACAAAGAGCACACACAATCACACTATCAGAAATACACACACACACAAACACCCTCTCACACTCAAACACACACTCACATAAACACTCACACTCTCACACCTGTTCACACACCTAGCCTCAGAAACACATTCTCGCACCCGCTCATACACACTCACGCTTACATATACATGCTCACACACACACTCTCAACCACTCAAACACAGCACCTCACACACCTACACCCACACACTCCTACACAAAATCAGACAGAGACACACACTCACACACTCACAGACTCACACACACTCACACAGATTCTCACACTGTCACACACAAAACTACACACACAGACACACTCTCACACACTCACTGACTCACATGCAGTCACACACACTCACACAATGTCACACACACACCAACACACACACTCACACACACTCACACATAAAACCATTTGGTCACAGTCACACACTTGTGTACAAACTCACACACTCACTCCCACTCACAAAATTACCCTCGCAAACACAGTCACATTCACACATTCCCTCACACACTCACTGAAATATACTCACACACACTCACCCACTCTCACACTCATCTACACACATCCTCACACACTCTAGCACCCTCACATACAGGAGTCACAGACGCCGTTGTGCAGACACACTTACACTCAGACACTCACACACCCTGTCACACACAGTCACTCTCACCCACTGTCACACACAAACACACACAGATACACACTCACATACATTCACATATTAGAGCGCCATCACGTACACACACTGACTTGCACACTCACAAATATCACACACACACCTACACACAGACACACAGACACACAAACGCTCACACATTCCCACCCTCGTATAATCACTCACACACTCACTCTCACACACCTACAGTCTTTCAATCACACTTAACAGCTCATATACAATCGCACTCACATAGACATGCTCACACACACTCTCATGCTCTCACCAACTCACACACAGCATCTTTCTCACTTACACACACACACACACACACACCTTCACAGACTCCCTCACATGCACACTCTCATAGAAAATACCCGCATGCCCTCAAACAGACAGATACACTCACATATTCATACAACCTGTCACACACCATCACAGACACAGTCTCTCACTGTCACACACAGTCACACTACTACACGCACAGACACACCCAAACACACTCCATCACATACACGTTCACACACTGTCAAACACACACACACTACTACACAAACACCATCACACACAGTCTCACACTCACACACACTCACCTGCTGTCACACTCACTCACACACACTACCAGACTCAAATGCACTCACACACACACTGACACACACCATCGCACACTTGTTTAAAACCACACAAGCTCTCAGACACACCTCTCACATTCTCACACCCTGTCACACACCCTCACGCACTCACACACACACTCACACACCTTCACACACAGACACACACTCACACGTTTTTATGCATTCAAACACACACTCTCGCTTACACTCAGACACACTCACACCCGATCACACTCACGCACAACCACACTCACATATATGCACTCACAGAGTCACACATCTGCTCACACAGTCTCACACACTGTCACATAGATATACTCACACAAACACACTATCACCCACTCACACACAGCACCGCACACACCTACACAATCTCGCACACACCATCACACTCCCACTCACACACACACTCACATAAAAATTCACACACGCAGTCAAACAAACTCACCTAAACTCACACACAAGCACAATCTGTCACGCAGACTTACACACGCTCTCACACTCACAACCACCCTCAAATTAACACACTCACAAACACACTCACACACTGTGACACACACAAAATTTAACACACACACAGTCACCTACACTCAAACACAAACACACACTCACTCACAATCAAATCTTTTAGAAACACTCACACCCTCTCTCACCTACTCTCTCATCATCACACTCCGAAACTCCCCATTACAAACTCACACAAACTCACAGATTCACACTCAATCACACTGACACTCTCACCAACTCACACACTGCACTTCACAAACCTAAGCACACAAACACTCGCACACACCATCACACACTCACACACTGTCCCTCACGTTAGAGAAAAATTCACACACGCCCTGACACAACTACACTCACATATTCATAAAACCTGTCACAAACCCTCGCACACACTCACCCACTCGCCCACTGTCACACACCTACACACACAGTCAAACTCACCCACTATCAAAGAGGCTCACATGCACTCACACACACGCAGTCACACACACACCTACACCCCCAGACACCACCAAACGCACTCAGTCTCGCACGCACTCTTACACACTGAATCTGCCACACACTCTCACACTCCTACACACTCAGACACACCCACACATACTCACAGACTCACATGGAATCTCACACACACACACTGTCACAAACTAACACACCTACACACACAGACCCACTTATGCACACTCACACTCAGACACACACCCAATCACACACGTATATGCACTCACACACTCACACCCACCCACAAACCTTCACTCTCTCAAACGCGCACACACAAACACCCGCTCATACACACTCACGCACACTAACATATACATTCTCTCACACAGCTCCTCACACACCTGCGCACTCACACACACACCATCACACCCTGTAATGCACACTCACATACACAAAGAGCTCACAAACCCACACTATCAGAATTACACACACTCACACAGACACTCACACACCTGCACACACACACAGTCGCACACACTCTGACAATCTAACACTCATATAAACACTCACACTCTCACACCCACTCACACACCTAGCCTAAAAGTCACGTTCTCACTCCCACTCACACACACTCACGCTCACATATACATGTTCACACACACACTCAGCCACTCGAACACAGCACCTCACACACCTACACCCACACACTCCAACACAGCATCACACAGACTCACCCACACACACTCACAGATTCACACACACTCTCACATTTTCTCACTCTTTCACACTCTCACAGACCTACACACACAGAAACACACTCCCAGACTCTCATGCAGTCACACACACTCACACTGTCACACCCACACACCCACTCACAGACTCACGTACACACACTCACACACACAACCATTAACTCTCAATCACACACTAGTGTACACACTCTCACACTCACTCCCACTCACACACCTACACTCTCACAAACACACTCATATTGCCACATTCGCTCACACACTCACACACAAACACTAAAGTATACTCACGCACGCTCTCACCCACTCACACTCACCTACAGACACCATCACACACTCACACACACTCCCATACAAAAATCACAGATGCTGTCCTGCAGACACACATGCACTCAGACACTCACACCCTGTCACACACAGAGACTCTAACACACTGTCACACACAAACGGACACATACAGAGACACACGCACATATATTCTCGTATAAGAATACCATGAAAAAACACACACTGTCTTGCACACTCACAAATACACACACACTCACACACCTACACACAGTCAAACTCACACACTATCATAGGGGCTCACGTGCACTCACACATACGCAGTCACACACACACACACCTACACCCACAGACACCACCAAATGCACTCAGTTTCACACGCACTCATACACACTCAATCTGCCACACAATCTCACACACTTACACACACAGACACACCCACACACACTCACAGACTCACATGGAATCACACACACTCACACTGTCACAAACTAACACACCTACACACACAGACTCACTTATGCACACACACACACACACCCAATCTCACACGTACATGCACTCACACACTCACACCCACCCACAAAACTACACTCTCACAAACACACACACGCAAACACCCGCTCATATACACTCACACACACTCACATATACATGCTCACGCACAGCACCTCACAGACCTGCACACTCACATACACACACCATCACACACTCGCACACGCTCACATATAGGAAATCACACATGCACTCAAACATATACACCTACACTCACACACTCACTGACCTTGTCACACACCCTTCCACACTCACACGCACTCACACCCTGTAATGCACACTGATGTACACAAAGAGCACACCCAGTCACACTATCAGAAGTACACTCACACTCTCACACCCACTCACACACCTAGTCTCAGAATCACATTCTCACACCCGCTCATACACACACACGCTCACATATACATGCTCACACACACACTCTCAACCACTCAAACACAGCACCTCACACACCTACACCCACACACTCCAACACAGCATCATACAGAGACACACTCACACACACTCACTCACTCACCCACACTCAGATTCTCACAATCTGTCACACTCACACAACTACACACACAGACACAAACACTCACAGACTCACATGCAGTCACACACTCACACGCTCTCACACGCACACCTGCACAAACACACTCACACACACTCACACACAAACACCCTTTCAGTCACAATCTCACTCTCGTGTACACACTCACACCCTCACTCCCACTCACACACCTTCACCCTCACAAGCACACTCACACATTCACACATTCACTCACACACACTCACAGAGATACACACACAGTCTCACCCACTCTCATACTCACGTACACACCATCAAACACTCAGACACACTCATACAAAAATCTCAGACGCAGTCGTGCAGACACACTTACACTCAGACACTCACAAACCCTGTCACACACACACTCACACACTGTCACACACAACCACACACGTAGAGTCACACTCACATACACTCACTTAGTAGCACGCAATCAACAACACAAAGCCTCGCACACTCAGAAATGTCACACACACTCACACACCTACACACAGACACACTCACACGCACTGGCGCACAAACACAAGTGCACACATATTCACAGCCTCGTATAATCACTCACACACTCCCACTCACACACTCATGCCCTGTAATGCATACTGACATACACAAAGAGCACACACAATCACACTATCAGAAATACACACACACACAAACACCCTCTCACACTCAAACACACACTCACATAAACACTCACACTCTCACACCTGTTCACACACCTAGCCTCAGAAACACATTCTCGCACCCGCTCATACACACTCACGCTTACATATACATGCTCACACACACACTCTCAACCACTCAAACACAGCACCTCACACACCTACACCCACACACTCCTACACAAAATCAGACAGAGACACACACTCACACACTCACAGACTCACACACACTCACACAGATTCTCACACTGTCACACTCACAAAACTACACACACAGACACACTCTCACACACTCACTGACTCACATGCAGTCACACACACTCACACAATGTCACACACACACCAACACACACACTCACACACACTCACACATAAAACCATTTGGTCACAGTCACACACTTGTGTACAAACTCACACACTCACTCCCACTCACAAAATTACCCTCGCAAACACAGTCACATTCACACATTCCCTCACACACTCACTGAAATATACTCACACACACTCACCCACTCTCACACTCATCTACACACATCCTCACACACTCTAGCACCCTCACATACAGGAGTCACAGACGCCGTTGTGCAGACACACTTACACTCAGACACTCACACACCCTGTCACACACAGTCACTCTCACCCACTGTCACACACAAACACACACAGATACACACTCACATACATTCACATATTAGAGCGCCATCACGTACACACACTGACTTGCACACTCACAAATATCACACACACACCTACACACAGACACACAGACACACAAACGCTCACACATTCCCACCCTCGTATAATCACTCACACACTCACTCTCACACACCTACAGTCTTTCAATCACACTTAACAGCTCATATACAATCGCACTCACATAGACATGCTCACACACACTCTCATGCTCTCACCAACTCACACACAGCATCTTTCTCACTTACACACACACACACACACACACCTTCACAGACTCCCTCACATGCACACTCTCATAGAAAATACCCGCATGCCCTCAAACAGACAGATACACTCACATATTCATACAACCTGTCACACACCATCACAGACACAGTCTCTCACTGTCACACACAGTCACACTACTACACGCACAGACACACCCAAACACACTCCATCACATACACGTTCACACACTGTCAAACACACACACACTACTACACAAACACCATCACACACAGTCTCACACTCACACACACTCACCTGCTGTCACACTCACTCACACACACTACCAGACTCAAATGCACTCACACACACACTGACACACACCATCGCACACTTGTTTAAAACCACACAAGCTCTCAGACACACCTCTCACATTCTCACACCCTGTCACACACCCTCACGCACTCACACACACACTCACACACCTTCACACACAGACACACACTCACACGTTTTTATGCATTCAAACACACACTCTCGCTTACACTCAGACACACTCACACCCGATCACACTCACGCACAACCACACTCACATATATGCACTCACAGAGTCACACATCTGCTCACACAGTCTCACACACTGTCACATAGATATACTCACACAAACACACTATCACCCACTCACACACAGCACCGCACACACCTACACAATCTCGCACACACCATCACACTCCCACTCACACACACACTCACATAAAAATTCACACACGCAGTCAAACAAACTCACCTAAACTCACACACAAGCACAATCTGTCACGCAGACTTACACACGCTCTCACACTCACAACCACCCTCAAATTAACACACTCACAAACACACTCACACACTGTGACACACACAAAATTTAACACACACACAGTCACCTACACTCAAACACAAACACACACTCACTCACAATCAAATCTTTTAGAAACACTCACACCCTCTCTCACCTACTCTCTCATCATCACACTCCGAAACTCCCCATTACAAACTCACACAAACTCACAGATTCACACTCAATCACACTGACACTCTCACCAACTCACACACTGCACTTCACAAACCTAAGCACACAAACACTCGCACACACCATCACACACTCACACACTGTCCCTCACGTTAGAGAAAAATTCACACACGCCCTGACACAACTACACTCACATATTCATAAAACCTGTCACAAACCCTCGCACACACTCACCCACTCGCCCACTGTCACACACCTACACACACAGTCAAACTCACCCACTATCAAAGAGGCTCACATGCACTCACACACACGCAGTCACACACACACCTACACCCCCAGACACCACCAAACGCACTCAGTCTCGCACGCACTCTTACACACTGAATCTGCCACACACTCTCACACTCCTACACACTCAGACACACCCACACATACTCACAGACTCACATGGAATCTCACACACACACACTGTCACAAACTAACACACCTACACACACAGACCCACTTATGCACACTCACACTCAGACACACACCCAATCACACACGTATATGCACTCACACACTCACACCCACCCACAAACCTTCACTCTCTCAAACGCGCACACACAAACACCCGCTCATACACACTCACGCACACTAACATATACATTCTCTCACACAGCTCCTCACACACCTGCGCACTCACACACACACCATCACACCCTGTAATGCACACTCACATACACAAAGAGCTCACAAACCCACACTATCAGAATTACACACACTCACACAGACACTCACACACCTGCACACACACACAGTCGCACACACTCTGACAATCTAACACTCATATAAACACTCACACTCTCACACCCACTCACACACCTAGCCTAAAAGTCACGTTCTCACTCCCACTCACACACACTCACGCTCACATATACATGTTCACACACACACTCAGCCACTCGAACACAGCACCTCACACACCTACACCCACACACTCCAACACAGCATCACACAGACTCACCCACACACACTCACAGATTCACACACACTCTCACATTTTCTCACTCTTTCACACTCTCACAGACCTACACACACAGAAACACACTCCCAGACTCTCATGCAGTCACACACACTCACACTGTCACACCCACACACCCACTCACAGACTCACGTACACACACTCACACACACAACCATTAACTCTCAATCACACACTAGTGTACACACTCTCACACTCACTCCCACTCACACACCTACACTCTCACAAACACACTCATATTGCCACATTCGCTCACACACTCACACACAAACACTAAAGTATACTCACGCACGCTCTCACCCACTCACACTCACCTACAGACACCATCACACACTCACACACACTCCCATACAAAAATCACAGATGCTGTCCTGCAGACACACATGCACTCAGACACTCACACCCTGTCACACACAGAGACTCTAACACACTGTCACACACAAACGGACACATACAGAGACACACGCACATATATTCTCGTATAAGAATACCATGAAAAAACACACACTGTCTTGCACACTCACAAATACACACACACTCACACACCTACACACAGTCAAACTCACACACTATCATAGGGGCTCACGTGCACTCACACATACGCAGTCACACACACACACACCTACACCCACAGACACCACCAAATGCACTCAGTTTCACACGCACTCATACACACTCAATCTGCCACACAATCTCACACACTTACACACACAGACACACCCACACACACTCACAGACTCACATGGAATCACACACACTCACACTGTCACAAACTAACACACCTACACACACAGACTCACTTATGCACACACACACACACACCCAATCTCACACGTACATGCACTCACACACTCACACCCACCCACAAAACTACACTCTCACAAACACACACACGCAAACACCCGCTCATATACACTCACACACACTCACATATACATGCTCACGCACAGCACCTCACAGACCTGCACACTCACATACACACACCATCACACACTCGCACACGCTCACATATAGGAAATCACACATGCACTCAAACATATACACCTACACTCACACACTCACTGACCTTGTCACACACCCTTCCACACTCACACGCACTCACACCCTGTAATGCACACTGATGTACACAAAGAGCACACCCAGTCACACTATCAGAAGTACACTCACACTCTCACACCCACTCACACACCTAGTCTCAGAATCACATTCTCACACCCGCTCATACACACACACGCTCACATATACATGCTCACACACACACTCTCAACCACTCAAACACAGCACCTCACACACCTACACCCACACACTCCAACACAGCATCATACAGAGACACACTCACACACACTCACTCACTCACCCACACTCAGATTCTCACAATCTGTCACACTCACACAACTACACACACAGACACAAACACTCACAGACTCACATGCAGTCACACACTCACACGCTCTCACACGCACACCTGCACAAACACACTCACACACACTCACACACAAACACCCTTTCAGTCACAATCTCACTCTCGTGTACACACTCACACCCTCACTCCCACTCACACACCTTCACCCTCACAAGCACACTCACACATTCACACATTCACTCACACACACTCACAGAGATACACACACAGTCTCACCCACTCTCATACTCACGTACACACCATCAAACACTCAGACACACTCATACAAAAATCTCAGACGCAGTCGTGCAGACACACTTACACTCAGACACTCACAAACCCTGTCACACACACACTCACACACTGTCACACACAACCACACACGTAGAGTCACACTCACATACACTCACTTAGTAGCACGCAATCAACAACACAAAGCCTCGCACACTCAGAAATGTCACACACACTCACACACCTACACACAGACACACTCACACGCACTGGCGCACAAACACAAGTGCACACATATTCACAGCCTCGTATAATCACTCACACACTCCCACTCACACACTCATGCCCTGTAATGCATACTGACATACACAAAGAGCACACACAATCACACTATCAGAAATACACACACACACAAACACCCTCTCACACTCAAACACACACTCACATAAACACTCACACTCTCACACCTGTTCACACACCTAGCCTCAGAAACACATTCTCGCACCCGCTCATACACACTCACGCTTACATATACATGCTCACACACACACTCTCAACCACTCAAACACAGCACCTCACACACCTACACCCACACACTCCAACACAAAATCAGACAGAGACACACACTCACACACTCACAGACTCACACACACTCACACAGGTTCTCACACTGTCACACTCACAAAACTACACACACAGACACACTCTCACACACTCACTGACTCACATGCAGTCACACACACTCACACAATGTCACACACACACCAGCACACACACTCACACACACTCACACATAAAACCATTTGGTCACAGTCACACACTTGTGTACAAACTCACACACTCACTCCCACTCACAAAATTACCCTCGCAAACACAGTCACATTCACACATTCCCTCACACACACACACACTCACTGAAATATACTCACACACACTCACCCACTCTCACACTCATCTACACACATCCTCACACACTCTAGCACCCTCACATACAGGAGTCACAGACGCCGTTGTGCAGACACACTTACACTCAGACACTCACACACCCTGTCACACACAGTCACTCTCACCCACTGTCACACACAAACACACACAGATACACACTCACATACATTCACATATTAGAGCGCCATCACGTACACACACTGACTTGCACACTCACAAATATCACACACACACCTACACACAGACACACACACAGACACACAAACGCTCACACATTCCCACCCTCGTATAATCACTCACACACTCACTCTCACACACCTACAGTCTTTCAATCACACTTAACAGCTCATATACAATCGCACTCACATAGACATGCTCACACACACTCTCATGCTCTCACCAACTCACACACAGCATCTTTCTCACTTACACACACACACACACACACCTTCACAGACTCCCTCACATGCACACTCTCATAGAAAATACCCGCATGCCCTCAAACAGACAGATACACTCACATATTCATACAACCTGTCACACACCATCACAGACACAGTCTCTCACTGTCACACACAGTCACACTACTACACGCACAGACACACCCAAACACACTCCATCACATACACGTTCACACACTGTCAAACACACACACACTACTACACAAACACCATCACACACAGTCTCACACTCACACACACTCACCTGCTGTCACACTCACTCACACACACTACCAGACTCAAATGCACTCACACACACACTGACACACACCATCGCACACTTGTTTAAAACCACACAAGCTCTCAGACACACCTCTCACATTCTCACACCCTGTCACACACCCTCACGCACTCACACACACACTCACACACCTTCACACACAGACACACACTCACACGTTTTTATGCATTCAAACACACACTCTCGCTTACACTCAGACACACTCACACCCGATCACACTCACGCACAACCACACTCACATATATGCACTCACAGAGTCACACATCTGCTCACACAGTCTCACACACTGTCACATAGATATACTCACACAAACACACTATCACCCACTCACACACAGCACCGCACACACCTACACAATCTCGCACACACCATCACACTCCCACTCACACACACACTCACATAAAAATTCACACACGCAGTCAAACAAACTCACCTAAACTCACACACAAGCACAATCTGTCACGCAGACTTACACACGCTCTCACACTCACAAGCACCCTCAAATTAACACACTCACAAACACACTCACACACTGTGACACACACAAAATTTAACACACACACAGTCACCTACACTCAAACACAAACACACACTCACTCACAATCAAATCTTTTAGAAACACTCACACCCTCTCTCACCTACTCTCTCATCATCACACTCCGAAACTCCCCATTACAAACTCACACAAACTCACAGATTCACACTCAATCACACTGACACTCTCACCAACTCACACACTGCACTTCACAAACCTAAGCACACAAACACTCGCACACACCATCACACACTCACACACTGTCCCTCACGTTAGAGAAAAATTCACACACGCCCTGACACAACTACACTCACATATTCATAAAACCTGTCACAAACCCTCGCACACACTCACCCACTCGCCCACTGTCACACACCTACACACACAGTCAAACTCACCCACTATCAAAGAGGCTCACATGCACTCACACACACGCAGTCACACACACACCTACACCCCCAGACACCACCAAACGCACTCAGTCTCGCACGCACTCTTACACACTGAATCTGCCACACACTCTCACACTCCTACACACTCAGACACACCCACACATACTCACAGACTCACATGGAATCTCACACACACACACTGTCACAAACTAACACACCTACACACACAGACCCACTTATGCACACTCACACTCAGACACACACCCAATCACACACGTATATGCACTCACACACTCACACCCACCCACAAACCTTCACTCTCTCAAACGCGCACACACAAACACCCGCTCATACACACTCACGCACACTAACATATACATTCTCTCACACAGCTCCTCACACACCTGCGCACTCACACACACACCATCACACCCTGTAATGCACACTCACATACACAAAGAGCTCACAAACCCACACTATCAGAATTACACACACTCACACAGACACTCACACACCTGCACACACACACAGTCGCACACACTCTGACAATCTAACACTCATATAAACACTCACACTCTCACACCCACTCACACACCTAGCCTAAAAGTCACGTTCTCACTCCCACTCACACACACTCACGCTCACATATACATGTTCACACACACACTCAGCCACTCGAACACAGCACCTCACACACCTACACCCACACACTCCAACACAGCATCACACAGACTCACCCACACACACTCACAGATTCACACACACTCTCACATTTTCTCACTCTTTCACACTCTCACAGACCTACACACACAGAAACACACTCCCAGACTCTCATGCAGTCACACACACTCACACTGTCACACCCACACACCCACTCACAGACTCACGTACACACACTCACACACACAACCATTAACTCTCAATCACACACTAGTGTACACACTCTCACACTCACTCCCACTCACACACCTACACTCTCACAAACACACTCATATTGCCACATTCGCTCACACACTCACACACAAACACTAAAGTATACTCACGCACGCTCTCACCCACTCACACTCACCTACAGACACCATCACACACTCACACACACTCCCATACAAAAATCACAGATGCTGTCCTGCAGACACACATGCACTCAGACACTCACACCCTGTCACACACAGAGACTCTAACACACTGTCACACACAAACGGACACATACAGAGACACACGCACATATATTCTCGTATAAGAATACCATGAAAAAACACACACTGTCTTGCACACTCACAAATACACACACACTCACACACCTACACACAGTCAAACTCACACACTATCATAGGGGCTCACGTGCACTCACACATACGCAGTCACACACACACACACCTACACCCACAGACACCACCAAATGCACTCAGTTTCACACGCACTCATACACACTCAATCTGCCACACAATCTCACACACTTACACACACAGACACACCCACACACACTCACAGACTCACATGGAATCACACACACTCACACTGTCACAAACTAACACACCTACACACACAGACTCACTTATGCACACACACACACACACCCAATCTCACACGTACATGCACTCACACACTCACACCCACCCACAAAACTACACTCTCACAAACACACACACGCAAACACCCGCTCATATACACTCACACACACTCACATATACATGCTCACGCACAGCACCTCACAGACCTGCACACTCACATACACACACCATCACACACTCGCACACGCTCACATATAGGAAATCACACATGCACTCAAACATATACACCTACACTCACACACTCACTGACCTTGTCACACACCCTTCCACACTCACACGCACTCACACCCTGTAATGCACACTGATGTACACAAAGAGCACACCCAGTCACACTATCAGAAGTACACTCACACTCTCACACCCACTCACACACCTAGTCTCAGAATCACATTCTCACACCCGCTCATACACACACACGCTCACATATACATGCTCACACACACACTCTCAACCACTCAAACACAGCACCTCACACACCTACACCCACACACTCCAACACAGCATCATACAGAGACACACTCACACACACTCACTCACTCACCCACACTCAGATTCTCACAATCTGTCACACTCACACAACTACACACACAGACACAAACACTCACAGACTCACATGCAGTCACACACTCACACGCTCTCACACGCACACCTGCACAAACACACTCACACACACTCACACACAAACACCCTTTCAGTCACAATCTCACTCTCGTGTACACACTCACACCCTCACTCCCACTCACACACCTTCACCCTCACAAGCACACTCACACATTCACACATTCACTCACACACACTCACAGAGATACACACACAGTCTCACCCACTCTCATACTCACGTACACACCATCCAACACTCAGACACACTCATACAAAAATCTCAGACGCAGTCGTGCAGACACACTTACACTCAGACACTCACAAACCCTGTCACACACACACTCACACACTGTCACACACAACCACACACGTAGAGTCACACTCACATACACTCACTTAGTAGCACGCAATCAACAACACAAAGCCTCGCACACTCAGAAATGTCACACACACTCACACACCTACACACAGACACACTCACACGCACTGGCGCACAAACACAAGTGCACACATATTCACAGCCTCGTATAATCACTCACACACTCCCACTCACACACTCACGCCCTGTAATGCATACTGACATACACAAAGAGCACACACAATCACACTATCAGAAATACACACACACACAAACACCCTCTCACACTCAAACACACACTCACATAAACACTCACACTCTCACACCTGTTCACACACCTAGCCTCAGAAACACATTCTCGCACCCGCTCATACACACTCACGCTTACATATACATGCTCACACACACACTCTCAACCACTCAAACACAGCACCTCACACACCTACACCCACACACTCCTACACAAAATCAGACAGAGACACACACTCACACACTCACAGACTCACACACACTCACACAGGTTCTCACACTGTCACACTCACAAAACTACACACACAGACACACTCTCACACACTCACTGACTCACATGCAGTCACACACACTCACACAATGTCACACACACACCAACACACACACTCACACACACTCACACATAAAACCATTTGGTCACAGTCACACACTTGTGTACAAACTCACACACTCACTCCCACTCACAAAATTACCCTCGCAAACACAGTCACATTCACACATTCCCTCACACACTCACTGAAATATACTCACACACACTCACCCACTCTCACACTCATCTACACACATCCTCACACACTCTAGCACCCTCACATACAGGAGTCACAGACGCCGTTGTGCAGACACACTTACACTCAGACACTCACACACCCTGTCACACACAGTCACTCTCACCCACTGTCACACACAAACACACACAGATACACACTCACATACATTCACATATTAGAGCGCCATCACGTACACACACTGACTTGCACACTCACAAATATCACACACACACCTACACACAGACACACAGACACACAAACGCTCACACATTCCCACCCTCGTATAATCACTCACACACTCACTCTCACACACCTACAGTCTTTCAATCACACTTAACAGCTCATATACAATCGCACTCACATAGACATGCTCACACACACTCTCATGCTCTCACCAACTCACACACAGCATCTTTCTCACTTACACACACACACACACACACACACCTTCACAGACTCCCTCACATGCACACTCTCATAGAAAATACCCGCATGCCCTCAAACAGACAGATACACTCACATATTCATACAACCTGTCACACACCATCACAGACACAGTCTCTCACTGTCACACACAGTCACACTACTACACGCACAGACACACCCAAACACACTCCATCACATACACGTTCACACACTGTCAAACACACACACACTACTACACAAACACCATCACACACAGTCTCACACTCACACACACTCACCTGCTGTCACACTCACTCACACACACTACCAGACTCAAATGCACTCACACACACACTGACACACACCATCGCACACTTGTTTAAAACCACACAAGCTCTCAGACACACCTCTCACATTCTCACACCCTGTCACACACCCTCACGCACTCACACACACACTCACACACCTTCACACACAGACACACACTCACACGTTTTTATGCATTCAAACACACACTCTCGCTTACACTCAGACACACTCACACCCGATCACACTCACGCACAACCACACTCACATATATGCACTCACAGAGTCACACATCTGCTCACACAGTCTCACACACTGTCACATAGATATACTCACACAAACACACTATCACCCACTCACACACAGCACCGCACACACCTACACAATCTCGCACACACCATCACACTCCCACTCACACACACACTCACATAAAAATTCACACACGCAGTCAAACAAACTCACCTAAACTCACACACAAGCACAATCTGTCACGCAGACTTACACACGCTCTCACACTCACAAGCACCCTCAAATTAACACACTCACAAACACACTCACACACTGTGACACACACAAAATTTAACACACACACAGTCACCTACACTCAAACACAAACACACACTCACTCACAATCAAATCTTTTAGAAACACTCACACCCTCTCTCACCTACTCTCTCATCATCACACTCCGAAACTCCCCATTACAAACTCACACAAACTCACAGATTCACACTCAATCACACTGACACTCTCACCAACTCACACACTGCACTTCACAAACCTAAGCACACAAACACTCGCACACACCATCACACACTCACACACTGTCCCTCACGTTAGAGAAAAATTCACACACGCCCTGACACAACTACACTCACATATTCATAAAACCTGTCACAAACCCTCGCACACACTCACCCACTCGCCCACTGTCACACACCTACACACACAGTCAAACTCACCCACTATCAAAGAGGCTCACATGCACTCACACACACGCAGTCACACACACACCTACACCCCCAGACACCACCAAACGCACTCAGTCTCGCACGCACTCTTACACACTGAATCTGCCACACACTCTCACACTCCTACACACTCAGACACACCCACACATACTCACAGACTCACATGGAATCTCACACACACACACTGTCACAAACTAACACACCTACACACACAGACCCACTTATGCACACTCACACTCAGACACACACCCAATCACACACGTATATGCACTCACACACTCACACCCACCCACAAACCTTCACTCTCTCAAACGCGCACACACAAACACCCGCTCATACACACTCACGCACACTAACATATACATTCTCTCACACAGCTCCTCACACACCTGCGCACTCACACACACACCATCACACCCTGTAATGCACACTCACATACACAAAGAGCTCACAAACCCACACTATCAGAATTACACACACTCACACAGACACTCACACACCTGCACACACACACAGTCGCACACACTCTGACAATCTAACACTCATATAAACACTCACACTCTCACACCCACTCACACACCTAGCCTAAAAGTCACGTTCTCACTCCCACTCACACACACTCACGCTCACATATACATGTTCACACACACACTCAGCCACTCGAACACAGCACCTCACACACCTACACCCACACACTCCAACACAGCATCACACAGACTCACCCACACACACTCACAGATTCACACACACTCTCACATTTTCTCACTCTTTCACACTCTCACAGACCTACACACACAGAAACACACTCCCAGACTCTCATGCAGTCACACACACTCACACTGTCACACCCACACACCCACTCACAGACTCACGTACACACACTCACACACACAACCATTAACTCTCAATCACACACTAGTGTACACACTCTCACACTCACTCCCACTCACACACCTACACTCTCACAAACACACTCATATTGCCACATTCGCTCACACACTCACACACAAACACTAAAGTATACTCACGCACGCTCTCACCCACTCACACTCACCTACAGACACCATCACACACTCACACACACTCCCATACAAAAATCACAGATGCTGTCCTGCAGACACACATGCACTCAGACACTCACACCCTGTCACACACAGAGACTCTAACACACTGTCACACACAAACGGACACATACAGAGACACACGCACATATATTCTCGTATAAGAATACCATGAAAAAACACACACTGTCTTGCACACTCACAAATACACACACACTCACACACCTACACACAGTCAAACTCACACACTATCATAGGGGCTCACGTGCACTCACACATACGCAGTCACACACACACACACCTACACCCACAGACACCACCAAATGCACTCAGTTTCACACGCACTCATACACACTCAATCTGCCACACAATCTCACACACTTACACACACAGACACACCCACACACACTCACAGACTCACATGGAATCACACACACTCACACTGTCACAAACTAACACACCTACACACACAGACTCACTTATGCACACACACACACACACCCAATCTCACACGTACATGCACTCACACACTCACACCCACCCACAAAACTACACTCTCACAAACACACACACGCAAACACCCGCTCATATACACTCACACACACTCACATATACATGCTCACGCACAGCACCTCACAGACCTGCACACTCACATACACACACCATCACACACTCGCACACGCTCACATATAGGAAATCACACATGCACTCAAACATATACACCTACACTCACACACTCACTGACCTTGTCACACACCCTTCCACACTCACACGCACTCACACCCTGTAATGCACACTGATGTACACAAAGAGCACACCCAGTCACACTATCAGAAGTACACTCACACTCTCACACCCACTCACACACCTAGTCTCAGAATCACATTCTCACACCCGCTCATACACACACACGCTCACATATACATGCTCACACACACTCTCAACCACTCAAACACAGCACCTCACACACCTACACCCACACACTCCAACACAGCATCATACAGAGACACACTCACACACACTCACTCACTCACCCACACTCAGATTCTCACAATCTGTCACACTCACACAACTACACACACAGACACAAACACTCACAGACTCACATGCAGTCACACACTCACACGCTCTCACACGCACACCTGCACAAACACACTCACACACACTCACACACAAACACCCTTTCAGTCACAATCTCACTCTCGTGTACACACTCACACCCTCACTCCCACTCACACACCTTCACCCTCACAAGCACACTCACACATTCACACATTCACTCACACACACTCACAGAGATACACACACAGTCTCACCCACTCTCATACTCACGTACACACCATCCAACACTCAGACACACTCATACAAAAATCTCAGACGCAGTCGTGCAGACACACTTACACTCAGACACTCACAAACCCTGTCACACACACACTCACACACTGTCACACACAACCACACACGTAGAGTCACACTCACATACACTCACTTAGTAGCACGCAATCAACAACACAAAGCCTCGCACACTCAGAAATGTCACACACACTCACACACCTACACACAGACACACTCACACGCACTGGCGCACAAACACAAGTGCACACATATTCACAGCCTCGTATAATCACTCACACACTCCCACTCACACACTCACGCCCTGTAATGCATACTGACATACACAAAGAGCACACACAATCACACTATCAGAAATACACACACACACAAACACCCTCTCACACTCAAACACACACTCACATAAACACTCACACTCTCACACCTGTTCACACACCTAGCCTCAGAAACACATTCTCGCACCCGCTCATACACACTCACGCTTACATATACATGCTCACACACACACTCTCAACCACTCAAACACAGCACCTCACACACCTACACCCACACACTCCTACACAAAATCAGACAGAGACACACACTCACACACTCACAGACTCACACACACTCACACAGATTCTCACACTGTCACACTCACAAAACTACACACACAGACACACTCTCACACACTCACTGACTCACATGCAGTCACACACACTCACACAATGTCACACACACACCAACACACACACTCACACACACTCACACATAAAACCATTTGGTCACAGTCACACACTTGTGTACAAACTCACACACTCACTCCCACTCACAAAATTACCCTCGCAAACACAGTCACATTCACACATTCCCTCACACACTCACTGAAATATACTCACACACACTCACCCACTCTCACACTCATCTACACACATCCTCACACACTCTAGCACCCTCACATACAGGAGTCACAGACGCCGTTGTGCAGACACACTTACACTCAGACACTCACACACCCTGTCACACACAGTCACTCTCACCCACTGTCACACACAAACACACACAGATACACACTCACATACATTCACATATTAGAGCGCCATCACGTACACACACTGACTTGCACACTCACAAATATCACACACACACCTACACACAGACACACAGACACACAAACGCTCACACATTCCCACCCTCGTATAATCACTCACACACTCACTCTCACACACCTACAGTCTTTCAATCACACTTAACAGCTCATATACAATCGCACTCACATAGACATGCTCACACACACTCTCATGCTCTCACCAACTCACACACAGCATCTTTCTCACTTACACACACACACACACACACACCTTCACAGACTCCCTCACATGCACACTCTCATAGAAAATACCCGCATGCCCTCAAACAGACAGATACACTCACATATTCATACAACCTGTCACACACCATCACAGACACAGTCTCTCACTGTCACACACAGTCACACTACTACACGCACAGACACACCCAAACACACTCCATCACATACACGTTCACACACTGTCAAACACACACACACTACTACACAAACACCATCACACACAGTCTCACACTCACACACACTCACCTGCTGTCACACTCACTCACACACACTACCAGACTCAAATGCACTCACACACACACTGACACACACCATCGCACACTTGTTTAAAACCACACAAGCTCTCAGACACACCTCTCACATTCTCACACCCTGTCACACACCCTCACGCACTCACACACACACTCACACACCTTCACACACAGACACACACTCACACGTTTTTATGCATTCAAACACACACTCTCGCTTACACTCAGACACACTCACACCCGATCACACTCACGCACAACCACACTCACATATATGCACTCACAGAGTCACACATCTGCTCACACAGTCTCACACACTGTCACATAGATATACTCACACAAACACACTATCACCCACTCACACACAGCACCGCACGCACCTACACAATCTCGCACACACCATCACACTCCCACTCACACACACACTCACATAAAAATTCACACACGCAGTCAAACAAACTCACCTAAACTCACACACAAGCACAATCTGTCACGCAGACTTACACACGCTCTCACACTCACAACCACCCTCAAATTAACACACTCACAAACACACTCACACACTGTGACACACACAAAATTTAACACACACACAGTCACCTACACTCAAACACAAACACACACTCACTCACAATCAAATCTTTTAGAAACACTCACACCCTCTCTCACCTACTCTCTCATCATCACACTCCGAAACTCCCCATTACAAACTCACACAAACTCACAGATTCACACTCAATCACACTGACACTCTCACCAACTCACACACTGCACTTCACAAACCTAAGCACACAAACACTCGCACACACCATCACACACTCACACACTGTCCCTCACGTTAGAGAAAAATTCACACACGCCCTGACACAACTACACTCACATATTCATAAAACCTGTCACAAACCCTCGCACACACTCACCCACTCGCCCACTGTCACACACCTACACACACAGTCAAACTCACCCACTATCAAAGAGGCTCACATGCACTCACACACACGCAGTCACACACACACCTACACCCCCAGACACCACCAAACGCACTCAGTCTCGCACGCACTCTTACACACTGAATCTGCCACACACTCTCACACTCCTACACACTCAGACACACCCACACATACTCACAGACTCACATGGAATCTCACACACACACACTGTCACAAACTAACACACCTACACACACAGACCCACTTATGCACACTCACACTCAGACACACACCCAATCACACACGTATATGCACTCACACACTCACACCCACCCACAAACCTTCACTCTCTCAAACGCGCACACACAAACACCCGCTCATACACACTCACGCACACTAACATATACATTCTCTCACACAGCTCCTCACACACCTGCGCACTCACACACACACCATCACACCCTGTAATGCACACTCACATACACAAAGAGCTCACAAACCCACACTATCAGAATTACACACACTCACACAGACACTCACACACCTGCACACACACACAGTCGCACACACTCTGACAATCTAACACTCATATAAACACTCACACTCTCACACCCACTCACACACCTAGCCTAAAAGTCACGTTCTCACTCCCACTCACACACACTCACGCTCACATATACATGTTCACACACACACTCAGCCACTCGAACACAGCACCTCACACACCTACACCCACACACTCCAACACAGCATCACACAGACTCACCCACACACACTCACAGATTCACACACACTCTCACATTTTCTCACTCTTTCACACTCTCACAGACCTACACACACAGAAACACACTCCCAGACTCTCATGCAGTCACACACACTCACACTGTCACACCCACACACCCACTCACAGACTCACGTACACACACTCACACACACAACCATTAACTCTCAATCACACACTAGTGTACACACTCTCACACTCACTCCCACTCACACACCTACACTCTCACAAACACACTCATATTGCCACATTCGCTCACACACTCACACACAAACACTAAAGTATACTCACGCACGCTCTCACCCACTCACACTCACCTACAGACACCATCACACACTCACACACACTCCCATACAAAAATCACAGATGCTGTCCTGCAGACACACATGCACTCAGACACTCACACCCTGTCACACACAGAGACTCTAACACACTGTCACACACAAACGGACACATACAGAGACACACGCACATATATTCTCGTATAAGAATACCATGAAAAAACACACACTGTCTTGCACACTCACAAATACACACACACTCACACACCTACACACAGTCAAACTCACACACTATCATAGGGGCTCACGTGCACTCACACATACGCAGTCACACACACACACACCTACACCCACAGACACCACCAAATGCACTCAGTTTCACACGCACTCATACACACTCAATCTGCCACACAATCTCACACACTTACACACACAGACACACCCACACACACTCACAGACTCACATGGAATCACACACACTCACACTGTCACAAACTAACACACCTACACACACAGACTCACTTATGCACACACACACACACACCCAATCTCACACGTACATGCACTCACACACTCACACCCACCCACAAAACTACACTCTCACAAACACACACACGCAAACACCCGCTCATATACACTCACACACACTCACATATACATGCTCACGCACAGCACCTCACAGACCTGCACACTCACATACACACACCATCACACACTCGCACACGCTCACATATAGGAAATCACACATGCACTCAAACATATACACCTACACTCACACACTCACTGACCTTGTCACACACCCTTCCACACTCACACGCACTCACACCCTGTAATGCACACTGATGTACACAAAGAGCACACCCAGTCACACTATCAGAAGTACACTCACACTCTCACACCCACTCACACACCTAGTCTCAGAATCACATTCTCACACCCGCTCATACACACACACGCTCACATATACATGCTCACACACACACTCTCAACCACTCAAACACAGCACCTCACACACCTACACCCACACACTCCAACACAGCATCATACAGAGACACACTCACACACACTCACTCACTCACCCACACTCAGATTCTCACAATCTGTCACACTCACACAACTACACACACAGACACAAACACTCACAGACTCACATGCAGTCACACACTCACACGCTCTCACACGCACACCTGCACAAACACACTCACACACACTCACACACAAACACCCTTTCAGTCACAATCTCACTCTCGTGTACACACTCACACCCTCACTCCCACTCACACACCTTCACCCTCACAAGCACACTCACACATTCACACATTCACTCACACACACTCACAGAGATACACACACAGTCTCACCCACTCTCATACTCACGTACACACCATCAAACACTCAGACACACTCATACAAAAATCTCAGACGCAGTCGTGCAGACACACTTACACTCAGACACTCACAAACCCTGTCACACACACACTCACACACTGTCACACACAACCACACACGTAGAGTCACACTCACATACACTCACTTAGTAGCACGCAATCAACAACACAAAGCCTCGCACACTCAGAAATGTCACACACACTCACACACCTACACACAGACACACTCACACGCACTGGCGCACAAACACAAGTGCACACATATTCACAGCCTCGTATAATCACTCACACACTCCCACTCACACACTCATGCCCTGTAATGCATACTGACATACACAAAGAGCACACACAATCACACTATCAGAAATACACACACACACAAACACCCTCTCACACTCAAACACACACTCACATAAACACTCACACTCTCACACCTGTTCACACACCTAGCCTCAGAAACACATTCTCGCACCCGCTCATACACACTCACGCTTACATATACATGCTCACACACACACTCTCAACCACTCAAACACAGCACCTCACACACCTACACCCACACACTCCAACACAAAATCAGACAGAGACACACACTCACACACTCACAGACTCACACACACTCACACAGGTTCTCACACTGTCACACTCACAAAACTACACACACAGACACACTCTCACACACTCACTGACTCACATGCAGTCACACACACTCACACAATGTCACACACACACCAGCACACACACTCACACACACTCACACATAAAACCATTTGGTCACAGTCACACACTTGTGTACAAACTCACACACTCACTCCCACTCACAAAATTACCCTCGCAAACACAGTCACATTCACACATTCCCTCACACACACACACACTCACTGAAATATACTCACACACACTCACCCACTCTCACACTCATCTACACACATCCTCACACACTCTAGCACCCTCACATACAGGAGTCACAGACGCCGTTGTGCAGACACACTTACACTCAGACACTCACACACCCTGTCACACACAGTCACTCTCACCCACTGTCACACACAAACACACACAGATACACACTCACATACATTCACATATTAGAGCGCCATCACGTACACACACTGACTTGCACACTCACAAATATCACACACACACCTACACACAGACACACACACAGACACACAAACGCTCACACATTCCCACCCTCGTATAATCACTCACACACTCACTCTCACACACCTACAGTCTTTCAATCACACTTAACAGCTCATATACAATCGCACTCACATAGACATGCTCACACACACTCTCATGCTCTCACCAACTCACACACAGCATCTTTCTCACTTACACACACACACACACACACACCTTCACAGACTCCCTCACATGCACACTCTCATAGAAAATACCCGCATGCCCTCAAACAGATACACTCACATATTCATACAACCTGTCACACACCATCACAGACACAGTCTCTCACTGTCACACACAGTCACACTACTACACGCACAGACACACCCAAACACACTCCATCACATACACGTTCACACACTGTCAAACACACACACACTACTACACAAACACCATCACACACAGTCTCACACTCACACACACTCACCTGCTGTCACACTCACTCACACACACTACCAGACTCAAATGCACTCACACACACACTGACACACACCATCGCACACTTGTTTAAAACCACACAAGCTCTCAGACACACCTCTCACATTCTCACACCCTGTCACACACCCTCACGCACTCACACACACACTCACACACCTTCACACACAGACACACACTCACACGTTTTTATGCATTCAAACACACACTCTCGCTTACACTCAGACACACTCACACCCGATCACACTCACGCACAACCACACTCACATATATGCACTCACAGAGTCACACATCTGCTCACACAGTCTCACACACTGTCACATAGATATACTCACACAAACACACTATCACCCACTCACACACAGCACCGCACACACCTACACAATCTCGCACACACCATCACACTCCCACTCACACACACACTCACATAAAAATTCACACACGCAGTCAAACAAACTCACCTAAACTCACACACAAGCACAATCTGTCACGCAGACTTACACACGCTCTCACACTCACAAGCACCCTCAAATTAACACACTCACAAACACACTCACACACTGTGACACACACAAAATTTAACACACACACAGTCACCTACACTCAAACACAAACACACACTCACTCACAATCAAATCTTTTAGAAACACTCACACCCTCTCTCACCTACTCTCTCATCATCACACTCCGAAACTCCCCATTACAAACTCACACAAACTCACAGATTCACACTCAATCACACTGACACTCTCACCAACTCACACACTGCACTTCACAAACCTAAGCACACAAACACTCGCACACACCATCACACACTCACACACTGTCCCTCACGTTAGAGAAAAATTCACACACGCCCTGACACAACTACACTCACATATTCATAAAACCTGTCACAAACCCTCGCACACACTCACCCACTCGCCCACTGTCACACACCTACACACACAGTCAAACTCACCCACTATCAAAGAGGCTCACATGCACTCACACACACGCAGTCACACACACACCTACACCCCCAGACACCACCAAACGCACTCAGTCTCGCACGCACTCTTACACACTGAATCTGCCACACACTCTCACACTCCTACACACTCAGACACACCCACACATACTCACAGACTCACATGGAATCTCACACACACACACTGTCACAAACTAACACACCTACACACACAGACCCACTTATGCACACTCACACTCAGACACACACCCAATCACACACGTATATGCACTCACACACTCACACCCACCCACAAACCTTCACTCTCTCAAACGCGCACACACAAACACCCGCTCATACACACTCACGCACACTAACATATACATTCTCTCACACAGCTCCTCACACACCTGCGCACTCACACACACACCATCACACCCTGTAATGCACACTCACATACACAAAGAGCTCACAAACCCACACTATCAGAATTACACACACTCACACAGACACTCACACACCTGCACACACACACAGTCGCACACACTCTGACAATCTAACACTCATATAAACACTCACACTCTCACACCCACTCACACACCTAGCCTAAAAGTCACGTTCTCACTCCCACTCACACACACTCACGCTCACATATACATGTTCACACACACACTCAGCCACTCGAACACAGCACCTCACACACCTACACCCACACACTCCAACACAGCATCACACAGACTCACCCACACACACTCACAGATTCACACACACTCTCACATTTTCTCACTCTTTCACACTCTCACAGACCTACACACACAGAAACACACTCCCAGACTCTCATGCAGTCACACACACTCACACTGTCACACCCACACACCCACTCACAGACTCACGTACACACACTCACACACACAACCATTAACTCTCAATCACACACTAGTGTACACACTCTCACACTCACTCCCACTCACACACCTACACTCTCACAAACACACTCATATTGCCACATTCGCTCACACACTCACACACAAACACTAAAGTATACTCACGCACGCTCTCACCCACTCACACTCACCTACAGACACCATCACACACTCACACACACTCCCATACAAAAATCACAGATGCTGTCCTGCAGACACACATGCACTCAGACACTCACACCCTGTCACACACAGAGACTCTAACACACTGTCACACACAAACGGACACATACAGAGACACACGCACATATATTCTCGTATAAGAATACCATGAAAAAACACACACTGTCTTGCACACTCACAAATACACACACACTCACACACCTACACACAGTCAAACTCACACACTATCATAGGGGCTCACGTGCACTCACACATACGCAGTCACACACACACACACCTACACCCACAGACACCACCAAATGCACTCAGTTTCACACGCACTCATACACACTCAATCTGCCACACAATCTCACACACTTACACACACAGACACACCCACACACACTCACAGACTCACATGGAATCACACACACTCACACTGTCACAAACTAACACACCTACACACACAGACTCACTTATGCACACACACACACACACCCAATCTCACACGTACATGCACTCACACACTCACACCCACCCACAAAACTACACTCTCACAAACACACACACGCAAACACCCGCTCATATACACTCACACACACTCACATATACATGCTCACGCACAGCACCTCACAGACCTGCACACTCACATACACACACCATCACACACTCGCACACGCTCACATATAGGAAATCACACATGCACTCAAACATATACACCTACACTCACACACTCACTGACCTTGTCACACACCCTTCCACACTCACACGCACTCACACCCTGTAATGCACACTGATGTACACAAAGAGCACACCCAGTCACACTATCAGAAGTACACTCACACTCTCACACCCACTCACACACCTAGTCTCAGAATCACATTCTCACACCCGCTCATACACACACACGCTCACATATACATGCTCACACACACACTCTCAACCACTCAAACACAGCACCTCACACACCTACACCCACACACTCCAACACAGCATCATACAGAGACACACTCACACACACTCACTCACTCACCCACACTCAGATTCTCACAATCTGTCACACTCACACAACTACACACACAGACACAAACACTCACAGACTCACATGCAGTCACACACTCACACGCTCTCACACGCACACCTGCACAAACACACTCACACACACTCACACACAAACACCCTTTCAGTCACAATCTCACTCTCGTGTACACACTCACACCCTCACTCCCACTCACACACCTTCACCCTCACAAGCACACTCACACATTCACACATTCACTCACACACACTCACAGAGATACACACACAGTCTCACCCACTCTCATACTCACGTACACACCATCAAACACTCAGACACACTCATACAAAAATCTCAGACGCAGTCGTGCAGACACACTTACACTCAGACACTCACAAACCCTGTCACACACACACTCACACACTGTCACACACAACCACACACGTAGAGTCACACTCACATACACTCACTTAGTAGCACGCAATCAACAACACAAAGCCTCGCACACTCAGAAATGTCACACACACTCACACACCTACACACAGACACACTCACACGCACTGGCGCACAAACACAAGTGCACACATATTCACAGCCTCGTATAATCACTCACACACTCCCACTCACACACTCACGCCCTGTAATGCATACTGACATACACAAAGAGCACACACAATCACACTATCAGAAATACACACACACACAAACACCCTCTCACACTCAAACACACACTCACATAAACACTCACACTCTCACACCTGTTCACACACCTAGCCTCAGAAACACATTCTCGCACCCGCTCATACACACTCACGCTTACATATACATGCTCACACACACACTCTCAACCACTCAAACACAGCACCTCACACACCTACACCCACACACTCCTACACAAAATCAGACAGAGACACACACTCACACACTCACAGACTCACACACACTCACACAGGTTCTCACACTGTCACACTCACAAAACTACACACACAGACACACTCTCACACACTCACTGACTCACATGCAGTCACACACACTCACACAATGTCACACACACACCAACACACACACTCACACACACTCACACATAAAACCATTTGGTCACAGTCACACACTTGTGTACAAACTCACACACTCACTCCCACTCACAAAATTACCCTCGCAAACACAGTCACATTCACACATTCCCTCACACACTCACTGAAATATACTCACACACACTCACCCACTCTCACACTCATCTACACACATCCTCACACACTCTAGCACCCTCACATACAGGAGTCACAGACGCCGTTGTGCAGACACACTTACACTCAGACACTCACACACCCTGTCACACACAGTCACTCTCACCCACTGTCACACACAAACACACACAGATACACACTCACATACATTCACATATTAGAGCGCCATCACGTACACACACTGACTTGCACACTCACAAATATCACACACACACCTACACACAGACACACAGACACACAAACGCTCACACATTCCCACCCTCGTATAATCACTCACACACTCACTCTCACACACCTACAGTCTTTCAATCACACTTAACAGCTCATATACAATCGCACTCACATAGACATGCTCACACACACTCTCATGCTCTCACCAACTCACACACAGCATCTTTCTCACTTACACACACACACACACACACCTTCACAGACTCCCTCACATGCACACTCTCATAGAAAATACCCGCATGCCCTCAAACAGACAGATACACTCACATATTCATACAACCTGTCACACACCATCACAGACACAGTCTCTCACTGTCACACACAGTCACACAACTACACGCACAGACACACCCAAACACACTCCATCACATACACGTTCACACACTGTCAAACACACACACACAACTACACAAACACCATCACACACAGTCTCACACTCACACACACTCACCTGCTGTCACACTCACTCACACGCACTACCAGACTCAAATGCACTCACACACACACTGACACACACCATCGCACACTTGTTTAAAACCACACAAGCTGTCAGACACACCTCTCACATTCTCACACCCTCACGCACTCACACACACACTCACACACCTTCACACACAGACACACACTCACACGTTTTTATGCATTCAAACACACACTCTCGCTTACACTCAGACACACTCACACCCGATCACACTCACGCACAACCACACTCACATATATGCACTCACAGAGTCACACATCTGCTCACACAGTCTCACACACTGTCACTCACACAAACACACTATCACCCACTCACACACAGCACCGCACACACCTACACAATCTCGCACACACCATCACACTCCCACTCACACACACACTCACATAAAAATTCACACACGCAGTCAAACTCACCTAAACTCACACACAAGCACAATCTGTCACACAGACTTACACACGCTCTCACACTCACAACCACCCTCAAATTAACAGACTCACAAACACACTCACACACTGTGACACACACAAAATTTAACACACACACAGTCACCTACACTCAAACACAAACACACACTCACTCACAATCAAATCGTTTAGAAACACTCACACCCTCTCTCACCTACTGTCTGATCATCACACTCCGAAACTCCCCATTACAAACTCACACAAACTCACAGATTCACACTCAATCACACTGACACTCTCACCAACTTACACACTGCACTTCACAAACCTAAGCACACAAACACTCGCACACACCATCACACACTCACACACTGTCCCTCACGTTAGAGAAAAATTCACACACGCCCTGACACAACTACACTCACATATTCATAAAACCTGTCACAAACCCTCGCACACACTCACCCACTCGCCCACTGTCACACACCTACACACACAGTCAAACTCACCCACTATCAAAGAGGCTCACATGCACTCACACACACGCAGTCACACACACACCTACACCCCCAGACACCACCAAACGCACTCAGTCTCGCACGCACTCTTACACACTGAATCTGCCACACACTCTCACACTCCTACACACTCAGACACACCCACACATACTCACAGACTCACATGGAATCACACACACACACTGTCACAAACTAACACACCTACACACACAGACCCATTTATGCACACTCACACTCAGACACACACCCAATCACACACGTATATGCACTCACACACTCACACCCACCCACAAACCTTCACTCTCTCAAATGCGCACACACAAACACCCGCTCATACACACTCACGCACACTAACATATACATTCTCTCACACAGCTCCTCACACACCTGCGCACTCACACACACACCATCACACCCTGTAATGCACACTCACATACACATAGAGCTCACAAACCCACACTATCAGAATTACACACACTCACACAGACACTCACACACCTGCACACACACACAGTCGCACACAAACACTCTCACAATCTAACACTCATATAAACACTCACACTCTCACACCCACTCACACACCTAGCCTAAAAGTCACGTTCTCACTCCCACTCATACACACTCATGCTCACATATACATGTTCACACACACACTCAGCCACTCGAACACAGCACCTCACACACCTACACCCACACACTCCAACACAGCATCACACAGACTCACCCACACACACTCACAGATTCACACACACTCTCACATTTTCTCACTCTTTCACACTCTCACAGACCTACACACACAGAAACACACTCCCAGACTCTCATACAGTCACACACACTCACACTGTCACACCCACACACCTACTCACAGACTCACGTACACACACTCACACACACAACCATTAACTCTCAATCACACACTAGTGTACACACTCTCACACTCACACACCTACTCTCACACACTCATATTGCCACATTCGCTCACACACTCACACACAAACACTAAAGTATACTCACGCACGCTCTCACCCACTCACACTCACCTACAGACACCATCACACACTCACACACACTCCCATACAAAAATCACAGATGCTGTCCTGCAGACACACATGCACTCAGACACTCACACCCTGTCACACACAGAGACTCTAACACTGTCACACACAAACGGACACATACAGAGACACACGCACATATATTCTCGTATAAGAATACCATCAAAAAACACACACTGTCTTGCACACTCACAAATACACACACACTCACACACCTACACACAGTCAAACTCACACACTATCATAGGGGCTCACGTGCACTCACACACACGCAGTCACACACACACCTACACCCACAGACACCACCAAATGCACTCAGTTTCACACGCACTCATACACACTCAATCTGCCACACAATCTCACACACTTACACACACAGACACACCCACACACACTCACAGACTCACATGGAATCACACACACTCACACTGTCACAAGCTAACACACCTACACACACAGACTCACTTAGGCACACACACACACCCAATCTCACACGTACATGCACTCACACACTCACACCCACCCACAAAACTACACTCTCACAAACACACACACGCAAACACCCGCTCATATACACTCACACACACTCACATATACATGCTCACGCACAGCACCTCACAGACCTGCACACTCACATACACACACCATCACACACTCGCACACGCTCACATATAGGAAATCACACATGCACTCAAACATATACACCTACACTCACACACTCACTGACCTTGTCACACACCCTTCCACACTCACACGCACTCACACCCTGTAATGCACACTGATGTACACAAAGAGCACACACAGTCACACTATCAGAAGTACACTCACACTCTCACACCCACTCACACACCTAGTCTCAGAATCACATTCTCACACCCGCTCATACACACACACGCTCACATATACATGCTCACACACACACTCTCAACCACTCAAACACAGCACCTCACACACCTACACCCACACACTCCAACACAGCATCATACAGAGACACAATCACACACACTCACTCACTCACCCACACTCAGATTCTCACAATCTGTCACACTCACACAACTACACACACAGACACAAACACTCACAGACTCACATGCAGTCACACACTCACACGCTCTCACACGCACACCTGCACAAACACACTCACACACACTCACACACAAACACCCTTTCAGTCACAATCTCACTCTCGTGTACACACTCACACCCTCACTCCCACTCACACACCTTCACCCTCACAAGCACACTCACACATTCACACATTCGGTCACACACTCACACAGTCTCACCCACTCTCATACTCACGTACACACCATCCAACACTCAGACACACTCATACACAAATCTCAGACGCAGTCGTGCAGACACACTTACACTCAGACACCCACAAACCCTGTCACACACACACTCACACACTGTCACACACAACCACACACGTAGAGTCACACTCACATACACTCACTTAGTAGCACGCAATCAACAAAACAAAGCCTCGCACACTCAGAAATGTCACACACACTCACACACCTACACACAGACACACTCACACGCACTGGCGCACAAACACAAGTGCACACATATTCACAGCCTCGTATAATCACTCACACACTCCCACTCACACACTCACGCCCTGTAATGCATACTGACATACACAAAGAGCACACACAATCACACTATCAGAAATACACACACACACAAACACCCTCTCACACTCAAACACACACTCATATAAACACTCACACTCTCACACCTGTTCACACACCTAGCCTCAGAAACACATTCTCGCACCCGCTCATACACACTCACGCTTACATATACATGCTCACACACACACTGTCAACCACTCAAACACAGCACCTCACACACCTACACCCACACACTCCAACACAAAATCAGACAGAGACACACACTCACACACTCACAGACTCACACACACTCACACAGGTTCTCACACTGTCACACTCACAAAACTACACACACAGACACACTCTCACACACTCACTGACTCACATGCAGTCACACACACTCACACAATGTCACACACACACCAACACACACTCACACACACTCACACATAAAACCATTTGGTCACAGTCACACACTTGTGTACAAACTCACACACTCACTCCCACTCACAAAATTACCCTCGCACAGTCACATTCACACATTCCCTCACACACTCACACACACTCACTGAAATATACTCACACACACTCACCCACTCTCACACTCATCTACACACATCCTCACACACTCTAGCACCCTCACATACAGGAGTCACAGACGCCGTTGTGCAGACACACTTACACTCAGACACTCACACACCCTGTCACACACAGTCACTCTCACCCACTGTCACACACAAACACACACAGATACACACTCACATACATTCACATATTAGAGCGCCATCACGTACACACACTGACTTGCACACTCACAAATATCACACACACACCTACACACAGACACACACTCACACAGACACACAAACGCTCACACATTCCCACCCTCGTATAATCACTCACACACTCACTCTCACACACCTACAGTCTTTCAATCACACTTAACAGCTCATATACAATCGCACTCACATAGACATGCTCACACACACTCTCATGCTCTCACCAACTCACACACAGCATCTTTCTCACTTACACACACACACACACACCTTCACAGACTCCCTCACATGCACACTCTCATAGAAAATACCCGCATGCCCTCAAACAGACAGATACACTCACATATTCATACAACCTGTCACACACCATCACAGACACAGTCTCTCACTGTCACACACAGTCACACTACTACACGCACAGACACACCCAAACACACTCCATCACATACACGTTCACACACTGTCAAACACACACACACAACTACACAAACACCATCACACACAGTCTCACACTCACACACACTCACCTGCTGTCACACTCACTCACACACACTACCAGACTCAAATGCACTCACACACACACTGACACACACCATCGCACACTTGTTTAAAACCACACAAGCTCTCAGACACACCTTCTCTCACATTCTCACACCCTGTCACACACCCTCACGCACTCACACACACACTCACACACCTTCACACACAGACACACACTCACACGTTTTTATGCATTCAAACACACACTCTCGCTTACACTCAGACACACTCACACCCGATCACACTCACGCACAACCACACTCACATATATGCACTCACAGAGTCACACATCTGCTCACACAGTCTCACACACTGTCACATAGATATACTCACACAAACACACTATCACCCACTCACACACAGCACCGCACACACCTACACAATCTCGCACACACCATCACACTCCCACTCACACACACACTCACATAAAAATTCACACACGCAGTCAAACAAACTCACCTAAACTCACACACAAGCACAATCTGTCACGCAGACTTACACACGCTCTAACACTCACAAGCACCCTCAAATTAACACACTCACAAACACACTCACACACTGTGACACACACAAAATTTAACACACACACAGTCACCTACACTCAAACACAAACACACACTTACAATCAAATCTTTTAGAAACACTCACACACTCTCTCACCTACTCTCTCATCTTCACACTCCGAAACTCCCCATTACAAACTCACACAAACTCTCAGATTCACACTCGAACACACTGACACTCTCACCAACTCACACACTGCACTTCACAAACCTAAGCACACAAACACTCGCACACGCCATCACACACTCACACACTGTCCCTCACGTTAGAGAAAAATTCACACACGCCCTGACACAACTACACTCACATATTCATAAAACCTGTCACAAACCCTCGCACACACTCACCCACTCGCCCACTGTCACACACCTACACACACAGTCAAACTCACCCACTATCAAAGAGGCTCACATGCACTCACACACACGCAGTCACACACACACCTACACCCCCAGACACCACCAAACGCACTCAGTCTCGCACGCACTCTTACACACTGAATCTGCCACACACTCTCACACTCCTACACACTCAGACACACCCACACATACTCACAGACTCACATGGAATCTCACACACACACTGTCACAAACTAACACACCTACACACACAGACCCACTTATGCACACTCACACTCAGACACACACACAATCACACACGTATATGCACTCACACTCACACCCACCCACAAACCTTCACTCTCTCAAATGCGCACACACAAACACCCGCTCATACACACTCACGCACACTAACATATACATTCTCTCACACAGCTCCTCACACACCTGCGCACTCACACACACACCATCACACCCTGTAATGCACACTCACATACACAAAGAGCTCACAAACCCACACTATCAGAATTACACACACTCACACAGACACTCACACACCTGCACACACACACAGTCGCACACAAACACTCTCACAATCTAACACTCATATAAACACTCACACTCTCACACCCACTCACACACCTAGCCTAAAAGTCACGTTCTCACTCCCACTCATACACACTCACGCTCACATATACATGTTCACACACACACTCAGCCACTCGAACACAGCACCTCACACACCTACACCCACACACTCCAACACAGCATCACACAGACTCACCCACACACACTCACAGATTCACACACACTCTCACATTTTCTCACTCTTTCACGCTCTCACAGACCTACACACACAGAAACACACTCCCAGACTCTCATGCAGTCACACACACTCACACTGTCACACCCACACACCTACTCACAGACTCACGTACACACACTCACACAACCATTAACTCTCAATCACACACTAGTGTACACACTCACACTCACTCCCACTCACACACCTACACTCTCACAAACACACTCATATTGCCACATTCGCTCACACACTCACACACAAACACTAAAGTATACTCACGCACGCTCTCACCCACTCACACTCACCTACAGACACCATCACACACTCACACACACTCCCATACAAAAATCACAGATGCTGTCCTGCAGACACACATGCACTCAGACACTCACACCCTGTCACACACAGAGACTCTAACACACTGTCACACACAAACGGACACATACAGAGACACACGCACTTATATTCTCGTATAAGAATACCATCAAAAAACACACACTGTCTTGCACACTCACAAATACACACACACTCACACACCTACACACAGTCAAACTCACACACTATCATAGGGGCTCACGTGCACTCACACACACGCAGTCACACACACACACACCTACACCCACAGACACCACCAAATGCACTCAGTTTCACACGCACTCATACACACTCAATCTGCCACACAATCTCACACACTTACACACACAGACACACCCACACACACTCACAGACTCTCATGGAATCACACACACTCACACTGTCACAAACTAACACACCTACACACACAGACTCACTTATGCACACACACACACATCCAATCTCACACGTACATGCACTCACACACTCACACCCACCCACAAAACTACACTCTCACAAACACACACACGCAAACACCCGCTCATATACACTCACACACACTCACATATACATGCTCACGCACAGCACCTCACAGACCTGCACACTCACATACACACACCATCACACACTCGCACACGCTCACATATAGGAAATCACACATGCACTCAAACATATACACCTACACTCACACACTCACTGACCTTGTCACACACCCTTCCACACTCACACGCACTCACATCCTGTAATGCACACTGATGTACACAAAGAGCACACACAGTCACACTATCAGAAGTACACTCACACTCTCACACCCACTCACACACCTAGTCTCAGAATCACATTCTCACACCCGCTCATACACACACACGCTCACATATACATGCTCACACACACACTCTCAACCACTCAAACACAGCACCTCACACACCTACACCCACACACTCCAACACAGCATCATACAGAGACACACTCACACACACTCACTCACTCACCCACACTCAGATTCTCACAATCTGTCACACTCACACAACTACACACACAGACACAAACACTCACAGACTCACATGAAGTCACACACTCACACGCTCTCACACGCACACCTGCACAAACACACTCACACACACTCACACACAAACACCCTTTCAGTCACAATCTCACTCTCGTGTACACACTCACACCCTCACTCCCACTCACACACCTTCACCCTCACAAGCACACTCACACATTCACACATTCGCTCACACACTCACACACACTCACAGGGATACACACACAGTCTCACCCACTCTCATACTGACGTACACAAAATCCAACACTCAGACACACTCATACACAAATCTCAGACGCAGTCATGCAGACACACTTACACTCAGACACTCACAAACCCTGTCACACACACACTCACACACTGTCACACACAACCACACACGTAGAGTCACACTCACATACACTCACTTAGTAGCACGCAATCAACAACACAAAGCCTTGCACACTCAGAAATGTCACACACCCTCACACACCTACACACAGACACACTCACACGCACTGGCGCACAAACACAAGTGCACACATATTCACAGCCTCGTATAATCACTCACACACTCCCACTCACACACTCACGCCCTGTAATGCATACTGACATACACAAAGAGCACACACAATCACACTATCAGAAATACGCACACACACAAACACCCTCTCACACTCAAACACACACTCATATAAACACTCACACTCTCACACCTGTTCACACACCTAGCCTCAGAAACACATTCTCGCACCCGCTCATACACACTCACGCTTACGTATACATGCTCACACACACACTCTCAACCACTCAAACACAGCACCTCACACACCTACACCCACACACTCCAACACAAAATCAGACAGAGACACACACTCACACACTCACAGACTCACACACACTCACACAGGTTCTCACACTGTCACACTCACAAAACTACACACACAGACACACTCTCACACACTCACTGATTCACATGCAGTCACACACACTCACACAATGTCACACACACACCAACACACACACTCACACACACTCACACATAAAACCATTTGGTCACAGTCACACACTTGTGTACAAACTCACACACTCACTCCCACTCACAAAATTACCCTCGCAAACACAGTCACATTCACACATTCCCTCACACACTCACACACACTCACTGAAATATACTCACACACACTCACCCACTCTCACACTCATCTACACACATCCTCACACACTCTAACACCCTCACATACAGGAGTCACAGACGCCGTTGTGCAGACACACTTACACTCAGACACTCACACACCCTGTCACACACAGTCACTCTCACCCACTGTCACACACAAACACACAGATACACACTCACATACATTCACATATTAGAGCGCCATCACGTACACACACTGACTTGCACACTCACAAATATCACACACACACCTACACACAGACACACACTCACACAGACACACAAACGCTCACACATTCCCACCCTCGTATAATCACTCACACACTCACTCTCACACACCTACAGTCTTTCAATCACACTTAACAGCTCATATACAATCGCACTCACATAGACATGCTCACACACACTCTCATGCTCTCACCAACTCACACACAGCATCTTTCTCACTTACACACACACACACACACCTTCACAGACTCCCTCACATGCACACTCTCATAGAAAATACCCGCATGCCCTCAGACAGATACACTCACATATTCATACAACCTGTCACACACCATCACAGACACAGTCTCTCACTGTCACACACAGTCACACTACTACACGCACAGACACACCCAAACACACTCCATCACATACACGTTCACACACTGTCAAACACACACACACAACTACACAAACAACATCACACACAGTCTCACACTCACACACACTCACCTGCTGTCACACTCACTCACACACACTACCAGACTCAAATGCACTCACACACACACTGACACACTCCATCGCACACTTGTTTAATACCACACAAGCTCTCAGACACACCTTCTCGCACATTCTCACACCCTGTCACACACCCTCACGCACTCACACACACACTCACGCAATGTCACACACACTCACACACCTTCACACACAGACACACACTCACACATTTTTATGCATTCAAACACACACTCTCGCTTACACTCAGACACACTCACACCCGACCACACTCACGCACAACCACACTCACATATATGCACTCACAGAGTCACACATCTGCTCACACAGTCTCACACACTGTCACTCACACAAACACACTATCACCCACTCACACACAGCACCGCACACACCTACACAATCTCGCACACACCATCACACTCCCACTCACACACACACTCACATAAAAATTCACACACGCAGTCAAACTCACCTAAACTCACACACAAGCACAATCTGTCACACAGACTTACACACGCTCTCACACTCACAACCACCCTCAAATTAACAGACTCACAAACACACTCACACACTGTGACACACACAAAATTTAACACACACACAGTCACCTACACTCAAACACAAACACACACTCACTCACAATCAAATCTTTTAGAAACACTCACACACTCTCACCTACTCTCTCATCATCACACTCCGAAACTCCCCATTACAAACTCACACAAACTCACAGATTCACACTCGAACACACTGACACTCTCACCAACTCACACACTGCACTTCACAAACCTAAGCACACAAACACTCGCACACACCATCACACACTCACACACTGTCCCTCACGTTAGAGAAAAATTCACACACGCCCTGACACAACTACACTCACATATTCATAAAACCTGTCACAAACCCTCCCACACACTCACACACTCACCCACTGTCACACACCTACACACACAGTCAAACTCACCCACTCTCAAAGAGGCTCACATGCACTCACACACACGCAGTCACACACACACCTACACCCCCAGACACCACCAAATGCACTCAGTCTCGCACGCACTTTTACACACTCAATCTGCCACACACTCTCACACTCCTACACACTCAGACACACCCACACATACTCACAGACTCACATGGAATCTCACACACACACACTGTCACAAACTAACACACCTACACACACAGACCCACTTATGCACACTCACACTCAGACACACACCCAATCACACACGTATATGCTCTCACACATTCACACCCACCCACAAACCTTCACTCTCTCAAACGCGCAATCACAAACACCCGCTCATACTCACTCACGAACACTAAAATATACATTCCCTCGCACAGCTCCTCACACACCTGCGCACTCACACACACCATCACTCCCTGTAATGCACACTCACATACACGAAGAGCACACAAACCCACACTATCAGAATTACACACACTCACACAGACACTCACACACCTGCACACACACACACAGTCGCACACAAACACTCTCACAATCTAACACTCATATAAACACTCACACTCTCACACCCACTCACACACCTAGCCTAAAAATCACGTTCTCACTCCCACTCATACACACTCACACTCACATATGCATGCTCACACACACACTCAACCACTCAAACACAGCACCTCACACACCTACTCCCACACACTCCAACACAGCATCACACAGACTCACCCACACACACTCACAGATTCACACACACTCTCACATTTTCTCACTCTTTCACACTCTCACAGACCTACACACACAGAAACACACTCCCAGACTCTCATGCAGTCACACACACTCACACTGTCACACCCACACACCTACTCACAGACTCACATACACACACTCACACACACAACCATTAACTCTCAATCACACACTAGTGTACACACTCTCACACTCACTCCCACTCACACACCTACACTCACAAACACACTCATATTCCCACATTCGCTCACACACTCACACACAAACACTAAAATATACTCACGCACGCTCTCACCCACTCACCCTCACCTACAGACACCATCACACAGTCACACACACTCCCATACAAAAATCACAGATGCTGTCCTGCAGACACACATACACTCAGACACTCACACCCTGTCACACACAGAGACTCTAACACACTGTCACACACAAACGGACACATACAGAGACACACGCACATATATCCTCATATAAGAATACCATCAAAAAACACACTGTCTTGCACACTCACAAATATCACACACACTCACACACCTACACACACAGTCAAACTCACGCACTATCCTAGAGGCTCACGTGCACTCACACACACGCAGTCACACACACACACCTACACCCACAGACACCACCAAATGCACTCAGTTTCACACGCACTCATACACACTCAATCTGCCACACAATCTCACACACTTACACACACAGACACACCCACACACACTCACAGACTCTCATGGAATCACACACACTCACACTGTCACAAACTAACACACCTACACACACAGACTCACTTAGGCACACACACACACCCAGTCTCACACGTATATGCACTCACACACTCACACCCACCCACAAAACTACACTCTCACAAACACACACACGCAAACACCCGCTCATATACACTCACACACACTCACATATACATGCTCACGCACAGCACCTCACAGACCTGCACACTCACATACACACACCATCACACACTCGCACACGCTCACATATAGGAAATCACACATGCACTCAAACATATACACCTACACTCACACACTCACTGACCTTGTCACACACCCTTACACACTCGCACGCACTCACACCCTGTAATGCACACTGATGTTCACAAAGAGCACACACAGTCACACTATCAGAAGTACACTCACACTCTCACACCCACTCACACACCTAGTCTCAGAATCACATCCTCACACCCGCTCATACACACACACGCTCACATATACATGCTCACACACACACTCTCAACCACTCAAACACAGCACCTCACACACCTACACCCACACACTCCAACACAGCATCACACAGAGACACACTCACACACACTCACTCACTCACCCACACTCAGATTCTCACAATCTGTCACACTCACACAACTACACACACAGACACAAACACTCACAGACTCACATGCAGTCACACACTCACACGCTCTCACACGCACACCTGCACAAACACACTCACACACACTCACACACAAACACCCTTTCAGTCACAATCTCACTCTCGTGTACACACTCACACCCTCACTCCCACTCACACACCTTCACCCTCACAAGCACACTCACACATTCACACACTCACACACACTCACAGAGATACACACACAGTCTCACCCACTCTCATACTCACGTACACACCATCAAACACTCAGACACACTCACATACAAAAATCTCAGACGCAGTCGTGCAGACACACTTACACTCAGACACTCACAAACCCTGTCACACACACTCACACACTGTCACACACAACCACACACGTAGAGTCACACTCACATACACTCAGTAGCACGCAATCAATAACACAAAGCCTCGCACACTCAGAAATGTCACACACACTCACACACCTATACACAGACACACTCTCACGCACTGGCGCACAAACACAAGTGCACACATTTTCACAGCCTCGTATAATCACTCACACACTCCCACTCACACACTCACGCCCTGTAATGCATACTGACATACACAAAGAGCACACACAATCACACTATCAGAAATACACACACACACAAACACCCTCTCACACTGAAACACACACTCATATAAACACTCACACTCTCACACCTGTTCACACACCTAGCCTCAGAAACACATTCTCGCACCCGCTCATACACACTCACGCTTACATATACATGCTCACAAACACGCTCTCAACCACTCAAACACAGCACCTCACACACCTACACCCACACACTCCAACACAAAATCAGACAGAGACACACACTCACACACTCACAGACTCACACACACTCACACAGGTTCTCACACTGTCACACTCACAAACCTACACACACAGACACACTCTCACACACTCACTGACTCACATGCAGTCACACACACTCACACAATGTCACACACACACCAACACACACTCACACACACTCACACATAAAACCATTTGGTCACAGTCGCACACTTGTGTACAAACTCACACACTCACTCCCACTCACAAAATTACCCTCGCAAACACAGTCACATTCACACATTCCCTCACACACTCACACACACTCACTGAAATATACTCACACACACTCACCCACTCTCACACTCATCTACACACATCCTCACACACTCTAGCACCCTCACACACAGGAGTCACAGACGCCATTGTGCAGACACACTTACACTCAGACACTCACACACCCTGTCACACACAGTCACTCTCACCCACTGTCACACACAAACACACACAGATACACACTCACATACATTCACATATTAGAGCGCCATCACGTACACACACTGACTTGCACACTCACAAATATCACACACACACCTACACACAGACACACACTCACACAGACACACAAACGCTCACACATTCCCACCCTCGTATAATCACTCACACACTCACTCTCACACACCTACAGTCTTTCAATCACACAAAACAGCTCATATACAATCGCACTCACATAGACATGCTCACACACACTCACATGCTCTCACCAACTCACACACAGCATCTTTCTCACTTACACACACACACACACACCTTCACAGACTCCCTCGCATGCACACTCTCATAGAAAATACCCACATGCCCTCAAACAGACACAGATACACTCACATATTCATACAACCTGTCACACACCATCACAGACACAATCTCTCACTGTCACACACAGTCACACTACTACACGCACAGACACACCCAAACACACTCAGTCACATACACGTTCACACACTGTCAAACACACACACACTACTACACAAACACTATCACACACAGTCTCACACTCATACACACTCACCTGCTGTCACACTCACTCACACACACTAACAGACTCACATGCACTCACACACACACTGACACACTCCATCGCACACTTGTTTAAAACCACACAAGCTCTCAGACACACCTTCTCGCACATTCTCACACCCTGTCACACACCCTCACGCACTCACACACACACTCACGCAATGTCACACACACTCACACACCTTCACACACAGACACACACTCACACATTTTTATGCATTCAAACACACACTCTCGCTTACACTCAGACACACTCACACCCGACCACACTCACGCACAACCACACTCACATATATGCACTCACAGAGTCACACATCTGCTCACACAGTCTCACACACTGTCACTCACACAAACAAACTATCACCCACTCACACACAGCACCGCACACACCTACACAATCTCGCACACACCATCACACTCCCACTCACACACACACTCACATAAAAATTCACACACGCAGTCAAACTCACCTAAACTCACACACAAGCACAATCTGTCACACAGACTTACACACGCTCTCACACTCACAACCACCCTCAAATTAACAGACTCACAAACACACTCACACACTGTGACACACACAAAATTTAACACACACACAGTCACCTACACTCAAACACAAACACACACTCACTCACAATCAAATCTTTTAGAAACACTCACACACTCTCACCTACTCTCTCATCATCACACTCCGAAACTCCCCATTACAAACTCACACAAACTCACAGATTCACACTCGAACACACTGACACTCTCACCAACTCACACACTGCACTTCACAAACCTAAGCACACAAACACTCGCACACACCATCACACACTCACACACTGTCCCTCACGTTAGAGAAAAATTCACACACGCCCTGACACAACTACACTCACATATTCATAAAACCTGTCACAAACCCTCCCACACACTCACACACTCACCCACTGTCACACACCTACACACACAGTCAAACTCACCCACTCTCAAAGACGCTCACATGCACTCACACACACGCAGTCACACACACACCTACACCCCCAGACACCACCAAATGCACTCAGTCTCGCACGCACTTTTACACACTCAATCTGCCACACACTCTCACACTCCTACACACTCAGACACACCCACACATACTCACAGACTCACATGGAATCTCACACACACACACTGTCACAAACTAACACACCTACACACACAGACCCACTTATGCACACTCACACTCAGACACACACCCAATCACACACGTATATGCTCTCACACATTCACACCCACCCACAAACCTTCACTCTCTCAAACGCGCAATCACAAACACCCGCTCATACTCACTCACGAACACTAAAATATACATTCCCTCGCACAGCTCCTCACACACCTGCGCACTCACACACACCATCACTCCCTGTAATGCACACTCACATACACAAAGAGCTCACAAACCCACACTATCAGAATTACACACACTCACACAGACACTCACACACCTGCACACACACACACAGTCGCACACAAACACTCTCACAATCTAACACTCATATAAACACTCACACTCTCACACCCACTCACACACCTAGCCTAAAAATCACGTTCTCACTCCCACTCATACACACTCACACTCACATATGCATGCTCACACACACACTCAACCACTCAAACACAGCACCTCACACACCTACTCCCACACACTCCAACACAGCATCACACAGACTCACCCACACACACTCACAGATTCACACACACTCTCACATTTTCTCACTCTTTCACACTCTCACAGACCTACACACACAGAAACACACTCCCAGACTCTCATGCAGTCACACACACTCACACTGTCACACCCACACACCTACTCACAGACTCACGTACACACACTCACACACACAACCATTAACTCTCAATCACACACTAGTGTACACACTCACACTCACTCCCACTCACACACCTACACTCTCACAAACACACTCATATTCCCACATTCGCTCACACACTCACACACAAACAATAAAATATACTCACGCACGCTCTCACCCACTCACACTCACCTACAGACACCATCACAGACTCACACACACTCCCATACAAAAATCACAGATGCTGTCCTGCAGACACACATGCACTCAGACACTCACACCCTGTCACACACAGAGACTCTAACACACTGTCACACACAAACGGACACATACAGAGACACACGCACTTATATTCTCGTATAAGAATACCATCAACAAACACACACTGTCTTGCACACTCACAAATACACACACACTCACACACCTACACACAGTCAAATTCACACACTATCATAGGGGCTCACGTGCACTCACACACACGCAGTCACACACACACCTACACCCACAGACACCACCAAATGCACTCAGTTTCACACGCACTCATACACACTCAATCTGCCACACAATCTCACACACTTACACACACAGACACACCCACACACACTCACAGACTCACATGGAATCACACACACTCACACTGTCACAAACTAACACACCTACACACACAGACTCACTTATGCACACACACACACCCAATCTCACACGTACATGCACTCACACACTCACACCCACCCACAAAACTACACTCTCACAAACACACACACGCAAACACCCGCTCATATACACTCACACACACTCACATATACATGCTCACGCACAGCACCTCACAGACCTGCACACTCACATACACACACCATCACACACTCGCACACGCTCACATATAGGAAATCACACATGCATTCAAACATACACCTACACTCACACACTCACTGACCTTGTCACACACCCTTCCACACTCACACGCACTCACACCCTGTAATGCACACTGATGTACACAAAGAGCACACACAGTCACACTATCAGAAGTACACTCACACTCTCACACCCACTCACACACCTAGTCTCAGAATCACATCCTCACACCCGCTCATACACACACACGCTCACATACACATGCTCACACACACACTCTCAACCACTCAAACACAGCACCTCACACACCTACACCCACACACTCCAACACAGCATCATACAGAGACACACTCACACACACTCACTCACTCACCCACACTCAGATTCTCACAATCTGTCACACTCACACAACTACACACACAGACACAAACACTCACAGACTCACATGCAGTCACACACTCACACGCTCTCACACGCACACCTGCACTAACACACTCACACACACTCACACACAAACACCCTTTCAGTCACAATCTCACTCTCGTGTACACACTCACACCCTCACTCCCACTCACACACCTTCACCCTCACAAGCACACTCACACATTCACAGACTCGCTCACACACTCACAGAGATACACACACAGTCTCACCCACTCTCATACTCACGTACACACCATCAAACAGTCAGACACACTCACATACAAAAATCTCAGACGCAGTCGTGCAGACACACTTACACTAAGACACTCACAAACCCTGTCACACACACACTCACACACTGTCACACACAACCACACACGTAGAGTCACTCTCACATACACTCACTTAGTAGCACGCAATCAATAACACAAAGCCTCGCACACTCAGAAATGTCACACACACTCACACACCTACACACAGACACACTCACACGCACTGGCGCACAAACACAAGTGCACACATATTCACAGCCTCGTATAATCACTCACACACTCCCACTCACACACTCACACCCTGTAATGCATACTGACATACACAAAGAGCACACACAATCACACTATCAGAAATACACACACACACAAACACCCTCTCACACTCAAACACACACTCATATAAACACTCACACTCTCACACCTGTTCACACACCTAGCCTCAGAAACACATTCTCGCACCCGCTCATACACACTCACGCTTACATATACATGCTCACACACACACTCTCAACCACTCAAACACAGCACCTCACACACCTACACCCACACACTCCAACACAAAATCAGACAGAGACACACACTCACACACTCACAGACTCACACACACTCACACAGGTTCTCACACTGTCACACTCACAAAACTACACACACAGACACACTCTCACACACTCACTGACTCACATGCAGTCACACACACTCACACAATGTCACACACACACCAGCACACACACTCACACACACTCACACATAAAACCATTTGGTCACAGTCACACACTTGTGTACAAACTCACACACTCACTCCCACTCACAAAATTACCCTCGCAAACACAGTCACATTCACACATTCCCTCACACACACACACACTCACTGAAATATACTCACACACACTCACCCACTCTCACACTCATCTACACACATCCTCACACACTCTAGCACCCTCACATACAGGAGTCACAGACGCCGTTGTGCAGACACACTTACACTCAGACACTCACACACCCTGTCACACACAGTCACTCTCACCCACTGTCACACACAAACACACACAGATACACACTCACATACATTCACATATTAGAGCGCCATCACGTACACACACTGACTTGCACACTCACAAATATCACACACACACCTACACACAGACACACACTCACACAGACACACAAACGCTCACACATTCCCACCCTCGTATAATCACTCACACACTCACTCTCACACACCTACAGTCTTTCAATCACACTTAACAGCTCATATACAATCGCACTCACATAGACATGCTCACACACACTCTCATGCTCTCACCAACTCACACACAGCATCTTTCTCACTTACACACACACACACACACACCTTCACAGACTCCCTCACATGCACACTCTCATAGAAAATACCCGCATGCCCTCAAACAGACAGATACACTCACATATTCATACAACCTGTCACACACCATCACAGACACAGTCTCTCACTGTCACACACAGTCACACTACTACACGCACAGACACACCCAAACACACTCCATCACATACACATTCACACACTGTCAAACACACACACACAACTACACAAACACCATCACACACAGTCTCACACTCACACACACTCACCTGCTGTCACACTCACTCACACACACTACCAGACTCAAATGCACTCACACACACACTGACACACACCATCGCACACTTGTTTAAAACCACACAAGCTCTCAGACACACCTTCTCTCACATTCTCACACCCTGTCACACACCCTCACGCACTCACACACACACTCACACACCTTCACACACAGACACACACTCACACGTTTTTATGCATTCAAACACACACTCTCGCTTACACTCAGACACACTCACACCCGATCACACTCACGCACAACCACACTCACATATATGCACTCACAGAGTCACACATCTGCTCACACAGTCTCACACACTGTCACATAGATATACTCACACAAACACTATCACCCACTCACACACAGCACCGCACACACCTACACAATCTCGCACACACCATCACACTCCCACTCACACACACACTCACATAAAAATTCACACACGCAGTCAAACAAACTCACCTAAACTCACACACAAGCACAATCTGTCACGCAGACTTACACACGCTCTCACACTCACAAGCACCCTCAAATTAACACACTCACAAACACACTCACACACTGTGACACACACAAAATTTAACACACACACAGTCACCTACACTCAAACACAAACACACACTCACTCACAATCAAATCTTTTAGAAACACTCACACCCTCTCTCACCTACTGTCTGATCATCACACTCCGAAACTCCCCATTACAAACTCACACAAACTCTCAGATTCACACTCGAACACACTGACACTCTCACCAACTCACACACTGCACTTCACAAACCTAAGCACACAAACACTCGCACACACCATCACACACTCACACACTGTCCCTCACGTTAGAGAAAAATTCACACACACCCTGACACAACTACACTCACATATTCATAAAACCTGTCACAAACCCTCCCACACACTCACCCACTGTCACACACCTACACACACAGTCAAACTCACCCACTATCAAAGAGGCTCACATGCACTCACACACACGCAGTCACACACACACCTACACCCCCAGACACCACCAAACGCACTCAGTCTCGCACGCACTCTTACACACTGAATCTGCCACACACTCTCACACTCCTACACACTCAGACACACCCACACATACTCACAGACTCACATGGAATCACACACACACACTGTCACAAACTAACACACCTACACCCACAGACCCACTTATGCACACTCACACTCAGACACACACACAATCACACACGTATATGCACTCACACACTCACACCCACCCACAAACCTTCACTCTCTCAAACGCGCACACACAAACACCCGCTCATACACACTCACGCACACTAACATATACATTCTCTCACACAGCTCCTCACACACCTGCGCACTCACACACACACCATCACACCCTGTAATGCACACTCACATACACAAAGAGCTCACAAACCCTCCCTATCAGAATTACACACAATCACACAGACAATCACACACCTGCACACACACACAGTCGAACACACTCTCACAATCTAACACTCATATAAACACACTCACACCCACTCACACACCTAGCCTAAAAGTCACGTTCTCACTCCCACTCATACACACTCACGCTCACATATACATGTTCACACACACACTCAGCCACTCGAACACAGCACCTCACACACCTACACCCACACACTCCAACACAGCATCACACAGACTCACCCACACACACTCACAGATTCACACACACTCTCACATTTTCTCACTCTTTCACACTCTCACAGACCTACACACACAGAAACACACTCCCAGACTCTCATGCAGTCACACACACTCACACTGTCACACCCACACACCTACTCACAGACTCACGTACACACACTCACACACACAACCATTAACTCTCAATCACACACTAGTGTACACACTCTCACACTCACTCCCACTCACACACCTACACTCTCACAAACACACTCATATTGCCACATTCGCTCACACACTCACACACAAACACTAAAGTATACTCACGCACGCTCTCACCCACTCACACTCACCTACAGACACCATCACACACTCACACACACTCCCATACAAAAATCACAGATGCTGTCCTGCAGACACACATGCACTCAGACACTCACACCCTGTCACACACAGAGACTCTAACACACTGTCACACACAAACGGACACATACAGAGACACACGCACATATATTCTCGTATAAGAATACCATCAAAAAACACACACTGTCTTGCACACTCACAAATACACACACACTCACACACCTACACACAGTCAAACTCACACACTATCATAGGGGCTCACGTGCACTCACACACACGCAGTCACACACACACACACCTACACCCACAGACACCACCAAATGCACTCAGTTTCACACGCACTCATACACACTCAATCTGCCACACAATCTCACACACTTACACACACAGACACACCCACACACACTCACAGACTCACATGGAATCACACACACTCACACTGTCACAAGCTAACACACCTACACACACAGACTCACTTAGGCACACACACACACCCAATCTCACACGTACATGCACTCACACACTCACACCCACCCACAAAACTTCACTCTCACAAACACACACACGCAAACACCCGCTCATATACACTCACACACACTCACATATACATGCTCACGCACAGCACCTCACAGACCTGCACACTCACATACACACACCATCACACACTCGCACACGCTCACATATAGGAAATCACACATGCACTCAAACATATACACCTACACTCACACACTCACTGACCTTGTCACACACCCTTCCACACTCACACGCACTCACACCCTGTAATGCACACTGATGTACACAAAGAGCACACACAGTCACACTATCAGAAGTACACTCACACTCTCACACCCACTCACACACCTAGTCTCAGAATCACATTCTCACACCCGCTCATACACACACACGCTCACATATACATGCTCACACACACACTCTCAACCACTCAAACACAGCACCTCACACACCTACACCCACACACTCCAACACAGCATCATACAGAGACACAATCACACACACTCACTCACTCACCCACACTCAGATTCTCACAATCTGTCACACTCACACAACTACACACACAGACACAAACACTCACAGACTCACATGCAGTCACACACTCACACGCTCTCACACGCACACCTGCACAAACACACTCACACACACTCACACACAAACACCCTTTCAGTCACAATCTCACTCTCGTGTACACACTCACACCCTCACTCCCACTCACACACCTTCACCCTCACAAGCACACTCACACATTCACACATTCGGTCACACACTCACACAGTCTCACCCACTCTCATACTCACGTACACACCATCCAACACTCAGACACACTCATACACAAATCTCAGACGCAGTCGTGCAGACACACTTACACTCAGACACTCACAAACCCTGTCACACACACACTCACACACTGTCACACACAACCACACACGTAGAGTCACACTCACATACACTCACTTAGTAGCACGCAATCAACAAAACAAAGCCTCGCACACTCAGAAATGTCACACACACTCACACACCTACACACAGACACACTCACACGCACTGGCGCACAAACACAAGTGCACACATATTCACAGCCTCGTATAATCACTCACACACTCCCACTCACACACTCACGCCCTGTAATGCATACTGACATACACAAAGAGCACACACAATCACACTATCAGAAATACACACACACACAAACACCCTCTCACACTCAAACACACACTCATATAAACACTCACACTCTCACACCTGTTCACACACCTAGCCTCAGAAACACATTCTCGCACCCGCTCATACACACTCACGCTTACATATACATGCTCACACACACACTCTCAACCACTCAAACACAGCACCTCACACACCTACACCCACACACTCCAACACAAAATCAGACAGAGACACACACTCACACACTCACAGACTCACACACACTCACACAGGTTCTCACACTGTCACACTCACAAAACTACACACACAGACACACTCTCACACACTCACTGACTCACATGCAGTCACACACACTCACACAATGTCACACACACACCAACACACACACTCACACACACTCACACATAAAACCATTTGGTCACAGTCACACACTTGTGTACAAACTCACACACTCACTCCCACTCACAAAATTACCCTCGCAAACACAGTCACATTCACACATTCCCTCACACACTCACACACACTCACTGAAATATACTCACACACACTCACCCACTCTCACACTCATCTACACACATCCTCACACACTCTAGCACCCTCACATACAGGAGTCACAGACGCCGTTGTGCAGACACACTTACACTCAGACACTCACACACCCTGTCACACACAGTCACTCTCACCCACTGTCACACACAAACACACACAGATACACACTCACATACATTCACATATTAGAGCGCCATCACGTACACACACTGACTTGCACACTCACAAATATCACACACACACCTACACACAGACACACACTCACACAGACACACAAACGCTCACACATTCCCACCCTCGTATAATCACTCACACACTCACTCTCACACACCTACAGTCTTTCAATCACACTTAACAGCTCATATACAATCGCACTCACATAGACATGCTCACACACACTCTCATGCTCTCACCAACTCACACACAGCATCTTTCTCACTTACACACACACACACACACACCTTCACAGACTCCCTCACATGCACACTCTCATAGAAAATACCCGCATGCCCTCAAACAGACAGATACACTCACATATTCATACAACCTGTCTCACACCATCACAGACACAGTCTCTCACTGTCACACACAGTCACACTACTACACGCACAGACACACCCAAACACACTCCATCACATACACGTTCACACACTGTCAAACACACACACACAACTACACAAACACCATCACACACAGTCTCACACTCACACACACTCACCTGCTGTCACACTCACTCACACACACTACCAGACTCAAATGCACTCACACACACACTGACACACACCATCGCACACTTGTTTAAAACCACACAAGCTCTCAGACACACCTTCTCTCACATTCTCACACCCTGTCACACACCCTCACGCACTCACACACACACTCACACACCTTCACACACAGACACACACTCACACGTTTTTATGCATTCAAACACACACTCTCGCTTACACTCAGACACACTCACACCCGATCACACTCACGCACAACCACACTCACATATATGCACTCACAGAGTCACACATCTGCTCACACAGTCTCACACACTGTCACATAGATATACTCACACAAACACACTATCACCCACTCACACACAGCACCGCACACACCTACACAATCTCGCACACACCATCACACTCCCACTCACACACACACTCACATAAAAATTCACACACGCAGTCAAACAAACTCACCTAAACTCACACACAAGCACAATCTGTCACGCAGACTTACACACGCTCTAACACTCACAAGCACCCTCAAATTAACACACTCACAAACACACTCACACACTGTGACACACACAAAATTTAACACACACACAGTCACCTACACTCAAACACAAACACACACTTACTCACAATCAAATCTTTTAGAAACACTCACACACTCTCTCACCTACTCTCTCATCTTCACACTCCGAAACTCCCCATTACAAACTCACACAAACTCTCAGATTCACACTCGAACACACTGACACTCTCACCAACTCACACACTGCACTTCACAAACCTAAGCACACAAACACTCGCACACACCATCACACACTCACACACTGTCCCTCACGTTAGAGAAAAATTCACACACGCCCTGACACAACTACACTCACATATTCATAAAACCTGTCACAAACCCTCGCACACACTCACCCACTCGCCCACTGTCACACACCTACACACACAGTCAAACTCACCCACTATCAAAGAGGCTCACATGCACTCACACACACGCAGTCACACACACACCTACACCCCCAGACACCACCAAACGCACTCAGTCTCGCACGCACTCTTACACACTGAATCTGCCACACACTCTCACACTCCTACACACTCAGACACACCCACACATACTCACAGACTCACATGGAATCTCACACACACACTGTCACAAACTAACACACCTACACACACAGACCCACTTATGCACACTCACACTCAGACACACACCCAATCACACACGTATATGCACTCACACACTCACACCCACCCACAAATCTTCACTCTCTCAAACGCGCACACACAAACACCCGCTCATACACACTCACGCACACTAACATATACATTCTCTCACACAGCTCCTCACACACCTGCGCACTCACACACACACCATCACACCCTGTAATGCACACTCACATACACATAGAGCTCACAAACCCACACTATCAGAATTACACACACTCACACAGACACTCACACACCTGCACACACACACAGTCGCACACAAACACTCTCACAATCTAACACTCATATAAACACTCACACTCTCACACCCACTCACACACCTAGCCTAAAAGTCACGTTCTCACTCCCACTCATACACACTCATGCTCACATATACATGTTCACACACACACTCAGCCACTCGAACACAGCACCTCACACACCTACACCCACACACTCCAACACAGCATCACACAGACTCACCCACACACACTCACAGATTCACACACACTCTCACATTTTCTCACTCTTTCACACTCTCACAGACCTACACACACAGAAACACACTCCCAGACTCTCATACAGTCACACACACTCACACTGTCACACCCACACACCTACTCACAGACTCACGTACACACACTCACACACACAACCATTAACTCTCAATCACACACTAGTGTACACACTCTCACACTCACACACCTACTCTCACACACTCATATTGCCACATTCGCTCACACACTCACACACAAACACTAAAGTATACTCACGCACGCTCTCACCCACTCACACTCACCTACAGACACCATCACACACTCACACACACTCCCATACAAAAATCACAGATGCTGTCCTGCAGACACACATGCACTCAGACACTCACACCCTGTCACACACAGAGACTCTAACACTGTCACACACAAACGGACACATACAGAGACACACGCACATATATTCTCGTATAAGAATACCATCAAAAAACACACACTGTCTTGCACACTCACAAATACACACACACTCACACACCTACACACAGTCAAACTCACACACTATCATAGGGGCTCACGTGCACTCACACACACGCAGTCACACACACACCTACACCCACAGACACCACCAAATGCACTCAGTTTCACACGCACTCATACACACTCAATCTGCCACACAATCTCACACACTTACACACACAGACACACCCACACACACTCACAGACTCACATGGAATCACACACACTCACACTGTCACAAGCTAACACACCTTCACACACAGACTCACTTAGGCACACACACACACCCAATCTCACACGTACATGCACTCACACACTCACACCCACCCACAAAACTACACTCTCACAAACACACACACGCAAACACCCGCTCATATACACTCACACACACTCACATATACATGCTCACGCACAGCACCTCACAGACCTGCACACTCACATACACACACCATCACACACTCGCACACGCTCACATATAGGAAATCACACATGCACTCAAACATATACACCTACACTCACACACTCACTGACCTTGTCACACACCCTTCCACACTCACACGCACTCACACCCTGTAATGCACACTGATGTACACAAAGAGCACACACAGTCACACTATCAGAAGTACACTCACACTCTCACACCCACTCACACACCTAGTCTCAGAATCACATTCTCACACCCGCTCATACACACACACGCTCACATATACATGCTCACACACACACTCTCAACCACTCAAACACAGCACCTCACACACCTACACCCACACACTCCAACACAGCATCATACAGAGACACAATCACACACACTCACTCACTCACCCACACTCAGATTCTCACAATCTGTCACACTCACACAACTACACACACAGACACAAACACTCACAGACTCACATGCAGTCACACACTCACACGCTCTCACACGCACACCTGCACAAACACACTCACACACACTCACACACAAACACCCTTTCAGTCACAATCTCACTCTCGTGTACACACTCACACCCTCACTCCCACTCACACACCTTCACCCTCACAAGCACACTCACACATTCACACATTCGGTCACACACTCACACAGTCTCACCCACTCTCATACTCACGTACACACCATCCAACACTCAGACACACTCATACACAAATCTCAGACGCAGTCGTGCAGACACACTTACACTCAGACACCCACAAACCCTGTCACACACACACTCACACACTGTCACACACAACCACACACGTAGAGTCACACTCACATACACTCACTTAGTAGCACGCAATCAACAAAACAAAGCCTCGCACACTCAGAAATGTCACACACACTCACACACCTACACACAGACACACTCACACGCACTGGCGCACAAACACAAGTGCACACATATTCACAGCCTCGTATAATCACTCACACACTCCCACTCACACACTCACGCCCTGTAATGCATACTGACATACACAAAGAGCACACACAATCACACTATCAGAAATACACACACACAAACACCCTCTCACACTCAAACACACACTCATATAAACACTCACACTCTCACACCTGTTCACACACCTAGCCTCAGAAACACATTCTCGCACCCGCTCATACACACTCACGCTTACATATACATGCTCACACACACACTGTCAACCACTCAAACACAGCACCTCACACACCTACACCCACACACTCCAACACAAAATCAGACAGAGACACACACTCACACACTCACAGACTCACACACACTCACACAGGTTCTCACACTGTCACACTCACAAAACTACACACACAGACACACTCTCACACACTCACTGACTCACATGCAGTCACACACACTCACACAATGTCACACACACACCAACACACACTCACACACACTCACACATAAAACCATTTGGTCACAGTCACACACTTGTGTACAAACTCACACACTCACTCCCACTCACAAAATTACCCTCGCACAGTCACATTCACACATTCCCTCACACACTCACACACACTCACTGAAATATACTCACACACACTCACCCACTCTCACACTCATCTACACACATCCTCACACACTCTAACACCCTCACATACAGGAGTCACAGACGCCGTTGTGCAGACACACTTACACTCAGACACTCACACACCCTGTCACACACAGTCACTCTCACCCACTGTCACACACAAACACACACAGATACACACTCACATACATTCACATATTAGAGCGCCATCACGTACACACACTGACTTGCACACTCACAAATATCACACACACACCTACACACAGACACACACTCACACAGACACACAAACGCTCACACATTCCCACCCTCGTATAATCACTCACACACTCACTCTCACACACCTACAGTCTTTCAATCACACTTAACAGCTCATATACAATCGCACTCACATAGACATGCTCACACACACTCTCATGCTCTCACCAACTCACACACAGCATCTTTCTCACTTACACACACACACACACACCTTCACAGACTCCCTCACATGCACACTCTCATAGAAAATACCCGCATGCCCTCAAACAGACAGATACACTCACATATTCATACAACCTGTCACACACCATCACAGACACAGTCTCTCACTGTCACACACAGTCACACTACTACACGCACAGACACACCCAAACACACTCCATCACATACACGTTCACACACTGTCAAACACACACACACAACTACACAAACACCATCACACACAGTCTCACACTCACACACACTCACCTGCTGTCACACTCACTCACACACACTACCAGACTCAAATGCACTCACACACACACTGACACACACCATCGCACACTTGTTTAAAACCACACAAGCTCTCAGACACACCTTCTCTCACATTCTCACACCCTGTCACACACCCTCACGCACTCACACACACACTCACACACCTTCACACACAGACACACACTCACACGTTTTTATGCATTCAAACACACACTCTCGCTTACACTCAGACACACTCACACCCGATCACACTCACGCACAACCACACTCACATATATGCACTCACAGAGTCACACATCTGCTCACACAGTCTCACACACTGTCACATAGATATACTCACACAAACACACTATCACCCACTCACACACAGCACCGCACACACCTACACAATCTCGCACACACCATCACACTCCCACTCACACACACACTCACATAAAAATTCACACACGCAGTCAAACAAACTCACCTAAACTCACACACAAGCACAATCTGTCACACAGACTTACACACGCTCTCACACTCACAAGCACCCTCAAATTAACACACTCACAAACACACTCACACACTGTGACACACACAAAATTTAACACACACACAGTCACCTACACTCAAACACAAACACACACTTACTCACAATCAAATCTTTTAGAAACACTCACACACTCTCTCACCTACTCTCTCATCTTCACACTCCGAAACTCCCCATTACAAACTCACACAAACTCTCAGATTCACACTCGAACACACTGACACTCTCACCAACTCACACACTGCACTTCACAAACCTAAGCACACAAACACTCGCACACACCATCACACACTCACACACTGTCCCTCACGTTAGAGAAAAATTCACACACGCCCTGACACAACTACACTCACATATTCATAAAACCTGTCACAAACCCTCGCACACACTCACCCACTCGCCCACTGTCACACACCTACACACACAGTCAAACTCACCCACTATCAAAGAGGCTCACATGCACTCACACACACGCAGTCACACACACACCTACACCCCCAGACACCACCAAACGCACTCAGTCTCGCACGCACTCTTACACACTGAATCTGCCACACACTCTCACACTCCTACACACTCAGACACACCCACACATACTCACAGACTCACATGGAATCTCACACACACACTGTCACAAACTAACACACCTACACACACAGACCCACTTATGCACACTCACACTCAGACACACACACAATCACACACGTATATGCACTCACACTCACACCCACCCACAAACCTTCACTCTCTCAAATGCGCACACACAAACACCCGCTCATACACACTCACGCACACTAACATATACATTCTCTCACACAGCTCCTCACACACCTGCGCACTCACACACACACCATCACACCCTGTAATGCACACTCACATACACAAAGAGCTCACAAACCCACACTATCAGAATTACACACACTCACACAGACACTCACACACCTGCACACACACACAGTCGCACACAAACACTCTCACAATCTAACACTCATATAAACACTCACACTCTCACACCCACTCACACACCTAGCCTAAAAGTCACGTTCTCACTCCCACTCATACACACTCACGCTCACATATACATGTTCACACACACACTCAGCCACTCGAACACAGCACCTCACACACCTACACCCACACACTCCAACACAGCATCACACAGACTCACCCACACACACTCACAGATTCACACACACTCTCACATTTTCTCACTCTTTCACGCTCTCACAGACCTACACACACAGAAACACACTCCCAGACTCTCATGCAGTCACACACACTCACACTGTCACACCCACACACCTACTCACAGACTCACGTACACACACTCACACAACCATTAACTCTCAATCACACACTAGTGTACACACTCACACTCACTCCCACTCACACACCTACACTCTCACAAACACACTCATATTGCCACATTCGCTCACACACTCACACACAAACACTAAAGTATACTCACGCACGCTCTCACCCACTCACACTCACCTACAGACACCATCACACACTCACACACACTCCCATACAAAAATCACAGATGCTGTCCTGCAGACACACATGCACTCAGACACTCACACCCTGTCACACACAGAGACTCTAACACACTGTCACACACAAACGGACACATACAGAGACACACGCACTTATATTCTCGTATAAGAATACCATCAAAAAACACACACTGTCTTGCACACTCACAAATACACACACACTCACACACCTACACACAGTCAAACTCACACACTATCATAGGGGCTCACGTGCACTCACACACACGCAGTCACACACACACACACCTACACCCACAGACACCACCAAATGCACTCAGTTTCACACGCACTCATACACACTCAATCTGCCACACAATCTCACACACTTACACACACAGACACACCCACACACACTCACAGACTCTCATGGAATCACACACACTCACACTGTCACAAACTAACACACCTACACACACAGACTCACTTATGCACACACACACACATCCAATCTCACACGTACATGCACTCACACACTCACACCCACCCACAAAACTACACTCTCACAAACACACACACGCAAACACCCGCTCATATACACTCACACACACTCACATATACATGCTCACGCACAGCACCTCACAGACCTGCACACTCACATACACACACCATCACACACTCGCACACGCTCACATATAGGAAATCACACATGCACTCAAACATATACACCTACACTCACACACTCACTGACCTTGTCACACACCCTTCCACACTCACACGCACTCACATCCTGTAATGCACACTGATGTACACAAAGAGCACACACAGTCACACTATCAGAAGTACACTCACACTCTCACACCCACTCACACACCTAGTCTCAGAATCACATTCTCACACCCGCTCATACACACACACGCTCACATATACATGCTCACACACACACTCTCAACCACTCAAACACAGCACCTCACACACCTACACCCACACACTCCAACACAGCATCATACAGAGACACACTCACACACACTCACTCACTCACCCACACTCAGATTCTCACAATCTGTCACACTCACACAACTACACACACAGACACAAACACTCACAGACTCACATGAAGTCACACACTCACACGCTCTCACACGCACACCTGCACAAACACACTCACACACACTCACACACAAACACCCTTTCAGTCACAATCTCACTCTCGTGTACACACTCACACCCTCACTCCCACTCACACACCTTCACCCTCACAAGCACACTCACACATTCACACATTCGCTCACACACTCACACACACTCACAGGGATACACACACAGTCTCACCCACTCTCATACTGACGTACACAAAATCCAACACTCAGACACACTCATACACAAATCTCAGACGCAGTCATGCAGACACACTTACACTCAGACACTCACAAACCCTGTCACACACACACTCACACACTGTCACACACAACCACACACGTAGAGTCACACTCACATACACTCACTTAGTAGCACGCAATCAACAACACAAAGCCTTGCACACTCAGAAATGTCACACACACTCACACACCTACACACAGACACACTCACACGCACTGGCGCACAAACACAAGTGCACACATATTCACAGCCTCGTATAATCACTCACACACTCCCACTCACACACTCACGCCCTGTAATGCATACTGACATACACAAAGAGCACACACAATCACACTATCAGAAATACGCACACACACAAACACCCTCTCACACTCAAACACACACTCATATAAACACTCACACTCTCACACCTGTTCACACACCTAGCCTCAGAAACACATTCTCGCACCCGCTCATACACACTCACGCTTACGTATACATGCTCACACACACACTCTCAACCACTCAAACACAGCACCTCACACACCTACACCCACACACTCCAACACAAAATCAGACAGAGACACACACTCACACACTCACAGACTCACACACACTCACACAGGTTCTCACACTGTCACACTCACAAAACTACACACACAGACACACTCTCACACACTCACTGACTCACATGCAGTCACACACACTCACACAATGTCACACACACACCAACACACACACTCACACACACTCACACATAAAACCATTTGGTCACAGTCACACACTTGTGTACAAACTCACACACTCACTCCCACTCACAAAATTACCCTCGCAAACACAGTCACATTCACACATTCCCTCACACACTCACACACACTCACTGAAATATACTCACACACACTCACCCACTCTCACACTCATCTACACACATCCTCACACACTCTAACACCCTCACATACAGGAGTCACAGACGCTGTTGTGCAGACACACTTACACTCAGACACTCACACACCCTGTCACACACAGTCACTCTCACCCACTGTCACACACAAACACACACAGATACACACTCACATACATTCACATATTAGAGCGCCATCACGTACACACACTGACTTGCACACTCACAAATATCACACACACACCTACACACAGACACACACTCACACAGACACACAAACGCTCACACATTCCCACCCTCGTATAATCACTCACACACTCACTCTCACACACCTACAGTCTTTCAATCACACTTAACAGCTCATATACAATCGCACTCACATAGACATGCTCACACACACTCTCATGCTCTCACCAACTCACACACAGCATCTTTCTCACTTACACACACACACACACACCTTCACAGACTCCCTCACATGCACACTCTCATAGAAAATACCCGCATGCCCTCAGACAGATACACTCACATATTCATACAACCTGTCACACACCATCACAGACACAGTCTCTCACTGTCACACACAGTCACACTACTACACGCACAGACACACCCAAACACACTCCATCACATACACGTTCACACACTGTCAAACACACACACACAACTACACAAACAACATCACACACAGTCTCACACTCACACACACTCACCTGCTGTCACACTCACTCACACACACTACCAGACTCAAATGCACTCACACACACACTGACACACTCCATCGCACACTTGTTTAAAACCACACAAGCTCTCAGACACACCTTCTCGCACATTCTCACACCCTGTCACACACCCTCACGCACTCACACACACACTCACGCAATGTCACACACACTCACACACCTTCACACACAGACACACACTCACACATTTTTATGCATTCAAACACACACTCTCGCTTACACTCAGACACACTCACACCCGACCACACTCACGCACAACCACACTCACATATATGCACTCACAGAGTCACACATCTGCTCACACAGTCTCACACACTGTCACTCACACAAACACACTATCACCCACTCACACACAGCACCGCACACACCTACACAATCTCGCACACACCATCACACTCCCACTCACACACACACTCACATAAAAATTCACACACGCAGTCAAACTCACCTAAACTCACACACAAGCACAATCTGTCACACAGACTTACACACGCTCTCACACTCACAACCACCCTCAAATTAACAGACTCACAAACACACTCACACACTGTGACACACACAAAATTTAACACACACACAGTCACCTACACTCAAACACAAACACACACTCACTCACAATCAAATCTTTTAGAAACACTCACACACTCTCACCTACTCTCTCATCATCACACTCCGAAACTCCCCATTACAAACTCACACAAACTCACAGATTCACACTCGAACACACTGACACTCTCACCAACTCACACACTGCACTTCACAAACCTAAGCACACAAACACTCGCACACACCATCACACACTCACACACTGTCCCTCACGTTAGAGAAAAATTCACACACGCCCTGACACAACTACACTCACATATTCATAAAACCTGTCACAAACCCTCCCACACACTCACACACTCACCCACTGTCACACACCTACACACACAGTCAAACTCACCCACTCTCAAAGAGGCTCACATGCACTCACACACACGCAGTCACACACACACCTACACCCCCAGACACCACCAAATGCACTCAGTCTCGCACGCACTTTTACACACTCAATCTGCCACACACTCTCACACTCCTACACACTCAGACACACCCACACATACTCACAGACTCACATGGAATCTCACACACACACACTGTCACAAACTAACACACCTACACACACAGACCCACTTATGCACACTCACACTCAGACACACACCCAATCACACACGTATATGCTCTCACACATTCACACCCACCCACAAACCTTCACTCTCTCAAACGCGCAATCACAAACACCCGCTCATACTCACTCACGAACACTAAAATATACATTCCCTCGCACAGCTCCTCACACACCTGCGCACTCACACACACCATCACTCCCTGTAATGCACACTCACATACACGAAGAGCACACAAACCCACACTATCAGAATTACACACACTCACACAGACACTCACACACCTGCACACACACACACAGTCGCACACAAACACTCTCACAATCTAACACTCATATAAACACTCACACTCTCACACCCACTCACACACCTAGCCTAAAAATCACGTTCTCACTCCCACTCATACACACTCACACTCACATATGCATGCTCACACACACACTCAACCACTCAAACACAGCACCTCACACACCTACTCCCACACACTCCAACACAGCATCACACAGACTCACCCACACACACTCACAGATTCACACACACTCTCACATTTTCTCACTCTTTCACACTCTCACAGACCTACACACACAGAAACACACTCCCAGACTCTCATGCAGTCACACACACTCACACTGTCACACCCACACACCTACTCACAGACTCACATACACACACTCACACACACAACCATTAACTCTCAATCACACACTAGTGTACACACTCTCACACTCACTCCCACTCACACACCTACACTCACAAACACACTCATATTCCCACATTCGCTCACACACTCACACACAAACACTAAAATATACTCACGCACGCTCTCACCCACTCACCCTCACCTACAGACACCATCACACAGTCACACACACTCCCATACAAAAATCACAGATGCTGTCCTGCAGACACACATACACTCAGACACTCACACCCTGTCACACACAGAGACTCTAACACACTGTCACACACAAACGGACACATACAGAGACACACGCACATATATCCTCATATAAGAATACCATCAAAAAACACACTGTCTTGCACACTCACAAATATCACACACACTCACACACCTACACACACAGTCAAACTCACGCACTATCCTAGAGGCTCACGTGCACTCACACACACGCAGTCACACACACACACCTACACCCACAGACACCACCAAATGCACTCAGTTTCACACGCACTCATACACACTCAATCTGCCACACAATCTCACACACTTACACACACAGACACACCCACACACACTCACAGACTCTCATGGAATCACACACACTCACACTGTCACAAACTAACACACCTACACACACACTCACTTAGGCACACACACACACCCAGTCTCACACGTATATGCACTCACACACTCACACCCACCCACAAAACTACACTCTCACAAACACACACACGCAAACACCCGCTCATATACACTCACACACACTCACATATACATGCTCACGCACAGCACCTCACAGACCTGCACACTCACATACACACACCATCACACACTCGCACACGCTCACATATAGGAAATCACACATGCACTCAAACATATACACCTACACTCACACACTCACTGACCTTGTCACACACCCTTACACACTCGCACGCACTCACACCCTGTAATGCACACTGATGTTCACAAAGAGCACACACAGTCACACTATCAGAAGTACACTCACACTCTCACACCCACTCACACACCTAGTCTCAGAATCACATTCTCACACCCGCTCATACACACACACGCTCACATATACATGCTCACACACACACTCTCAACCACTCAAACACAGCACCTCACACACCTACACCCACACACTCCAACACAGCATCACACAGAGACACACTCACACACACTCACTCACTCACCCACACTCAGATTCTCACAATCTGTCACACTCACACAACTACACACACAGACACAAACACTCACAGACTCACATGCAGTCACACACTCACACGCTCTCACACGCACACCTGCACAAACACACTCACACACACTCACACACAAACACCCTTTCAGTCACAATCTCACTCTCGTGTACACACTCACACCCTCACTCCCACTCACACACCTTCACCCTCACAAGCACACTCACACATTCACACACTCACACACACTCACAGAGATACACACACAGTCTCACCCACTCTCATACTCACGTACACACCATCAAACACTCAGACACACTCACATACAAAAATCTCAGACGCAGTCGTGCAGACACACTTACACTCAGACACTCACAAACCCTGTCACACACACTCACACACTGTCACACACAACCACACACGTAGAGTCACACTCACATACACTCAGTAGCACGCAATCAATAACACAAAGCCTCGCACACTCAGAAATGTCACACACACTCACACACCTATACACAGACACACTCTCACGCACTGGCGCACAAACACAAGTGCACACATTTTCACAGCCTCGTATAATCACTCACACACTCCCACTCACACACTCACGCCCTGTAATGCATACTGACATACACAAAGAGCACACACAATCACACTATCAGAAATACACACACACACAAACACCCTCTCACACTGAAACACACACTCATATAAACACTCACACTCTCACACCTGTTCACACACCTAGCCTCAGAAACACATTCTCGCACCCGCTCATACACACTCACGCTTACATATACATGCTCACACACACGCTCTCAACCACTCAAACACAGCACCTCACACACCTACACCCACACACTCCAACACAAAATCAGACAGAGACACACACTCACACACTCACAGACTCACACACACTCACACAGGTTCTCACACTGTCACACTCACAAACCTACACACACAGACACACTCTCACACACTCACTGACTCACATGCAGTCACACACACTCACACAATGTCACACACACACCAACACACACTCACACACACTCACACATAAAACCATTTGGTCACAGTCGCACACTTGTGTACAAACTCACACACTCACTCCCACTCACAAAATTACCCTCGCAAACACAGTCACATTCACACATTCCCTCACACACTCACACACACTCACTGAAATATACTCACACACACTCACCCACTCTCACACTCATCTACACACATCCTCACACACTCTAGCACCCTCACACACAGGAGTCACAGACGCCATTGTGCAGACACACTTACACTCAGACACTCACACACCCTGTCACACACAGTCACTCTCACCCACTGTCACACACAAACACACACAGATACACACTCACATACATTCACATATTAGAGCGCCATCACGTACACACACTGACTTGCACACTCACAAATATCACACACACACCTACACACAGACACACACTCACACAGACACACAAACGCTCACACATTCCCACCCTCGTATAATCACTCACACACTCACTCTCACACACCTACAGTCTTTCAATCACACAAAACAGCTCATATACAATCGCACTCACATAGACATGCTCACACACACTCACATGCTCTCACCAACTCACACACAGCATCTTTCTCACTTACACACACACACACACACCTTCACAGACTCCCTCGCATGCACACTCTCATAGAAAATACCCACATGCCCTCAAACAGACACAGATACACTCACATATTCATACAACCTGTCACACACCATCACAGACACAATCTCTCACTGTCACACACAGTCACACTACTACACGCACAGACACACCCAAACACACTCAGTCACATACACGTTCACACACTGTCAAACACACACACACTACTACACAAACACTATCACACACAGTCTCACACTCATACACACTCACCTGCTGTCACACTCACTCACACACACTAACAGACTCACATGCACTCACACACACACTGACACACTCCATCGCACACTTGTTTAAAACCACACAAGCTCTCAGACACACCTTCTCGCACATTCTCACACCCTGTCACACACCCTCACGCACTCACACACACACTCACGCAATGTCACACACACTCACACACCTTCACACACAGACACACACTCACACATTTTTATGCATTCAAACACACACTCTCGCTTACACTCAGACACACTCACACCCGACCACACTCACGCACAACCACACTCACATATATGCACTCACAGAGTCACACATCTGCTCACACAGTCTCACACACTGTCACTCACACAAACACACTATCACCCACTCACACACAGCACCGCACACACCTACACAATCTCGCACACACCATCACACTCCCACTCACACACACACTCACATAAAAATTCACACACGCAGTCAAACTCACCTAAACTCACACACAAGCACAATCTGTCACACAGACTTACACACGCTCTCACACTCACAACCACCCTCAAATTAACAGACTCACAAACACACTCACACACTGTGACACACACTCACCCACTGTCACACACCTACACACACAGTCAAACTCACCCACTATCAAAGAGGCTCACATGCACTCACACACACGCAGTCACACACACACCTACACCCCCAGACACCACCAAACGCACTCAGTCTCGCACGCACTCTTACACACTGAATCTGCCACACACTCTCACACTCCTACACACTCAGACACACCCACACATACTCACAGACTCACATGGAATCACACACACACACTGTCACAAACTAACACACCTACACACACAGACCCATTTATGCACACTCACACTCAGACACACACCCAATCACACACGTATATGCACTCACACACTCACACCCACCCACAAACCTTCACTCTCTCAAACGCGCACACACAAACACCCGCTCATACACACTCACGCACACTAACATATACATTCTCTCACACAGCTCCTCACACACCTGCGCACTCACACACACACCATCACACCCTGTAATGCACACTCACATACACATAGAGCTCACAAACCCACACTATCAGAATTACACACACTCACACAGACACTCACACACCTGCACACACACACAGTCGCACACAAACACTCTCACAATCTAACACTCATATAAACACTCACACTCTCACACCCACTCACACACCTAGCCTAAAAGTCACGTTCTCACTCCCACTCATACACACTCATGCTCACATAAACATGTTCACACACACACTCAGCCACTCGAACACAGCACCTCACACACCTACACCCACACACTCCAACACAGCATCACACAGACTCACCCACACACACTCACAGATTCACACACACTCTCACATTTTCTCACTCTTTCACACTCTCACAGACCTACACACACAGAAACACACTCCCAGACTCTCATACAGTCACACACACTCACACTGTCACACCCACACACCTACTCACAGACTCACGTACACACACTCACACACACAACCATTAACTCTCAATCACACACTAGTGTACACACTCTCACACTCACACACCTACTCTCACACACTCATATTGCCACATTCGCTCACACACTCACACACAAACACTAAAGTATACTCACGCACGCTCTCACCCACTCACACTCACCTACAGACACCATCACACACTCACACACACTCCCATACAAAAATCACAGATGCTGTCCTGCAGACACACATGCACTCAGACACTCACACCCTGTCACACACAGACTCTAACACTGTCACACACAAACGGACACATACAGAGACACACGCACATATATTCTCGTATAAGAATACCATCAAAAAACACACACTGTCTTGCACACTCACAAATACACACACACTCACACACCTACACACAGTCAAACTCACACACTATCATAGGGGCTCACGTGCACTCACACACACGCAGTCACACACACACCTACACCCACAGACACCACCAAATGCACTCAGTTTCACACGCACTCATACACACTCAATCTGCCACACAATCTCACACACTTACACACACAGACACACCCACACACACTCACAGACTCACATGGAATCACACACACTCACACTGTCACAAGCTAACACACCTTCACACACAGACTCACTTAGGCACACACACACACCCAATCTCACACGTACATGCACTCACACACTCACACCCACCCACAAAACTACACTCTCACAAACACACACACGCAAACACCCGCTCATATACACTCACACACACTCACATATACATGCTCACGCACAGCACCTCACAGACCTGCACACTCACATACACACACCATCACACACTCGCACACGCTCACATATAGGAAATCACACATGCACTCAAACATATACACCTACACTCACACACTCACTGACCTTGTCACACACCCTTCCACACTCACACGCACTCACACCCTGTAATGCACACTGATGTACACAAAGAGCACACACAGTCACACTATCAGAAGTACACTCACACTCTCACACCCACTCACACACCTAGTCTCAGAATCACATTCTCACACCCGCTCATACACACACACGCTCACATATACATGCTCACACACACACTCTCAACCACTCAAACACAGCACCTCACACACCTACACCCACACACTCCAACACAGCATCATACAGAGACACAATCACACACACTCACTCACTCACCCACACTCAGATTCTCACAATCTGTCACACTCACACAACTACACACACAGACACAAACACTCACAGACTCACATGCAGTCACACACTCACACGCTCTCACACGCACACCTGCACAAACACACTCACACACACTCACACACAAACACCCTTTCAGTCACAATCTCACTCTCGTGTACACACTCACACCCTCACTCCCACTCACACACCTTCACCCTCACAAGCACACTCACACATTCACACATTCGGTCACACACTCACACAGTCTCACCCACTCTCATACTCACGTACACACCATCCAACACTCAGACACACTCATACACAAATCTCAGACGCAGTCGTGCAGACACACTTACACTCAGACACCCACAAACCCTGTCACACACACACTCACACACTGTCACACACAACCACACACGTAGAGTCACACTCACATACACTCACTTAGTAGCACGCAATCAACAAAACAAAGCCTCGCACACTCAGAAATGTCACACACACTCACACACCTACACACAGACACACTCACACGCACTGGCGCACAAACACAAGTGCACACATATTCACAGCCTCGTATAATCACTCACACACTCCCACTCACACACTCACGCCCTGTAATGCATACTGACATACACAAAGAGCACACACAATCACACTATCAGAAATACACACACACACAAACACCCTCTCACACTCAAACACACACTCATATAAACACTCACACTCTCACACCTGTTCACACACCTAGCCTCAGAAACACATTCTCGCACCCGCTCATACACACTCACGCTTACATATACATGCTCACACACACACTGTCAACCACTCAAACACAGCACCTCACACACCTACACCCACACACTCCAACACAAAATCAGACAGAGACACACACTCACACACTCACAGACTCACACACACTCACACAGGTTCTCACACTGTCACACTCACAAAACTACACACACAGACACACTCTCACACACTCACTGACTCACATGCAGTCACACACACTCACACAATGTCACACACACACCAACACACACTCACACACACTCACACATAAAACCATTTGGTCACAGTCACACACTTGTGTACAAACTCACACACTCACTCCCACTCACAAAATTACCCTCGCAAACACAGTCACATTCACACATTCCCTCACACACTCACACACACTCACTGAAATATACTCACACACACTCACCCACTCTCACACTCATCTACACACATCCTCACACACTCTAACACCCTCACATACAGGAGTCACAGACGCCGTTGTGCAGACACACTTACACTCAGACACTCACACACCCTGTCACACACAGTCACTCTCACCCACTGTCACACACAAACACACACAGATACACACTCACATACATTCACATATTAGAGCGCCATCACGTACACACACTGACTTGCACACTCACAAATATCACACACACACCTACACACAGACACACACTCACACAGACACACAAACGCTCACACATTCCCACCCTCGTATAATCACTCACACACTCACTCTCACACACCTACAGTCTTTCAATCACACTTAACAGCTCATATACAATCGCACTCACATAGACATGCTCACACACACTCTCATGCTCTCACCAACTCACACACAGCATCTTTCTCACTTACACACACACACACACACCTTCACAGACTCCCTCACATGCACACTCTCATAGAAAATACCCGCATGCCCTCAGACAGATACACTCACATATTCATACAACCTGTCACACACCATCACAGACACAGTCTCTCACTGTCACACACAGTCACACTACTACACGCACAGACACACCCAAACACACTCCATCACATACACGTTCACACACTGTCAAACACACACACACAACTACACAAACAACATCACACACAGTCTCACACTCACACACACTCACCTGCTGTCACACTCACTCACACACACTACCAGACTCAAATGCACTCACACACACACTGACACACTCCATCGCACACTTGTTTAAAACCACACAAGCTCTCAGACACACCTTCTCGCACATTCTCACACCCTGTCACACACCCTCACGCACTCACACACACACTCACGCAATGTCACACACACTCACACACCTTCACACACAGACACACACTCACACATTTTTATGCATTCAAACACACACTCTCGCTTACACTCAGACACACTCACACCCGACCACACTCACGCACAACCACACTCACATATATGCACTCACAGAGTCACACATCTGCTCACACAGTCTCACACACTGTCACTCACACAAACACACTATCACCCACTCACACACAGCACCGCACACACCTACACAATCTCGCACACACCATCACACTCCCACTCACACACACACTCACATAAAAATTCACACACGCAGTCAAACTCACCTAAACTCACACACAAGCACAATCTGTCACACAGACTTACACACGCTCTCACACTCACAACCACCCTCAAATTAACAGACTCACAAACACACTCACACACTGTGACACACACAAAATTTAACACACACACAGTCACCTACACTCAAACACAAACACACACTCACTCACAATCAAATCTTTTAGAAACACTCACACACTCTCACCTACTCTCTCATCATCACACTCCGAAACTCCCCATTACAAACTCACACAAACTCACAGATTCACACTCGAACACACTGACACTCTCACCAACTCACACACTGCACTTCACAAACCTAAGCACACAAACACTCGCACACACCATCACACACTCACACACTGTCCCTCACGTTAGAGAAAAATTCACACACGCCCTGACACAACTACACTCACATATTCATAAAACCTGTCACAAACCCTCCCACACACTCACACACTCACCCACTGTCACACACCTACACACACAGTCAAACTCACCCACTCTCAAAGAGGCTCACATGCACTCACACACACGCAGTCACACACACACCTACACCCCCAGACACCACCAAATGCACTCAGTCTCGCACGCACTTTTACACACTCAATCTGCCACACACTCTCACACTCCTACACACTCAGACACACCCACACATACTCACAGACTCACATGGAATCTCACACACACACACTGTCACAAACTAACACACCTACACACACAGACCCACTTATGCACACTCACACTCAGACACACACCCAATCACACACGTATATGCTCTCACACATTCACACCCACCCACAAACCTTCACTCTCTCAAACGCGCAATCACAAACACCCGCTCATACTCACTCACGAACACTAAAATATACATTCCCTCGCACAGCTCCTCACACACCTGCGCACTCACACACACCATCACTCCCTGTAATGCACACTCACATACACGAAGAGCACACAAACCCACACTATCAGAATTACACACACTCACACAGACACTCACACACCTGCACACACACACACAGTCGCACACAAACACTCTCACAATCTAACACTCATATAAACACTCACACTCTCACACCCACTCACACACCTAGCCTAAAAATCACGTTCTCACTCCCACTCATACACACTCACACTCACATATGCATGCTCACACACACACTCAACCACTCAAACACAGCACCTCACACACCTACTCCCACACACTCCAACACAGCATCACACAGACTCACCCACACACACTCACAGATTCACACACACTCTCACATTTTCTCACTCTTTCACACTCTCACAGACCTACACACACAGAAACACACTCCCAGACTCTCATGCAGTCACACACACTCACACTGTCACACCCACACACCTACTCACAGACTCACATACACACACTCACACACACAACCATTAACTCTCAATCACACACTAGTGTACACACTCTCACACTCACTCCCACTCACACACCTACACTCACAAACACACTCATATTCCCACATTCGCTCACACACTCACACACAAACACTAAAATATACTCACGCACGCTCTCACCCACTCACCCTCACCTACAGACACCATCACACAGTCACACACACTCCCATACAAAAATCACAGATGCTGTCCTGCAGACACACATACACTCAGACACTCACACCCTGTCACACACAGAGACTCTAACACACTGTCACACACAAACGGACACATACAGAGACACACGCACATATATCCTCATATAAGAATACCATCAAAAAACACACTGTCTTGCACACTCACAAATATCACACACACTCACACACCTACACACACAGTCAAACTCACGCACTATCCTAGAGGCTCACGTGCACTCACACACACGCAGTCACACACACACACCTACACCCACAGACACCACCAAATGCACTCAGTTTCACACGCACTCATACACACTCAATCTGCCACACAATCTCACACACTTACACACACAGACACACCCACACACACTCACAGACTCTCATGGAATCACACACACTCACACTGTCACAAACTAACACACCTACACACACAGACTCACTTAGGCACACACACACACCCAGTCTCACACGTATATGCACTCACACACTCACACCCACCCACAAAACTACACTCTCACAAACACACACACGCAAACACCCGCTCATATACACTCACACACACTCACATATACATGCTCACGCACAGCACCTCACAGACCTGCACACTCACATACACACACCATCACACACTCGCACACGCTCACATATAGGAAATCACACATGCACTCAAACATATACACCTACACTCACACACTCACTGACCTTGTCACACACCCTTACACACTCGCACGCACTCACACCCTGTAATGCACACTGATGTTCACAAAGAGCACACACAGTCACACTATCAGAAGTACACTCACACTCTCACACCCACTCACACACCTAGTCTCAGAATCACATCCTCACACCCGCTCATACACACACACGCTCACATATACATGCTCACACACACACTCTCAACCACTCAAACACAGCACCTCACACACCTACACCCACACACTCCAACACAGCATCACACAGAGACACACTCACACACACTCACTCACTCACCCACACTCAGATTCTCACAATCTGTCACACTCACACAACTACACACACAGACACAAACACTCACAGACTCACATGCAGTCACACACTCACACGCTCTCACACGCACACCTGCACAAACACACTCACACACACTCACACACAAACACCCTTTCAGTCACAATCTCACTCTCGTGTACACACTCACACCCTCACTCCCACTCACACACCTTCACCCTCACAAGCACACTCACACATTCACACACTCACACACACTCACAGAGATACACACACAGTCTCACCCACTCTCATACTCACGTACACACCATCAAACACTCAGACACACTCACATACAAAAATCTCAGACGCAGTCGTGCAGACACACTTACACTCAGACACTCACAAACCCTGTCACACACACTCACACACTGTCACACACAACCACACACGTAGAGTCACACTCACATACACTCAGTAGCACGCAATCAATAACACAAAGCCTCGCACACTCAGAAATGTCACACACACTCACACACCTATACACAGACACACTCTCACGCACTGGCGCACAAACACAAGTGCACACATTTTCACAGCCTCGTATAATCACTCACACACTCCCACTCACACACTCACGCCCTGTAATGCATACTGACATACACAAAGAGCACACACAATCACACTATCAGAAATACACACACACACAAACACCCTCTCACACTGAAACACACACTCATATAAACACTCACACTCTCACACCTGTTCACACACCTAGCCTCAGAAACACATTCTCGCACCCGCTCATACACACTCACGCTTACATATACATGCTCACACACACGCTCTCAACCACTCAAACACAGCACCTCACACACCTACACCCACACACTCCAACACAAAATCAGACAGAGACACACACTCACACACTCACAGACTCACACACACTCACACAGGTTCTCACACTGTCACACTCACAAACCTACACACACAGACACACTCTCACACACTCACTGACTCACATGCAGTCACACACACTCACACAATGTCACACACACACCAACACACACTCACACACACTCACACATAAAACCATTTGGTCACAGTCGCACACTTGTGTACAAACTCACACACTCACTCCCACTCACAAAATTACCCTCGCAAACACAGTCACATTCACACATTCCCTCACACACTCACACACACTCACTGAAATATACTCACACACACTCACCCACTCTCACACTCATCTACACACATCCTCACACACTCTAGCACCCTCACACACAGGAGTCACAGACGCCATTGTGCAGACACACTTACACTCAGACACTCACACACCCTGTCACACACAGTCACTCTCACCCACTGTCACACACAAACACACACAGATACACACTCACATACATTCACATATTAGAGCGCCATCACGTACACACACTGACTTGCACACTCACAAATATCACACACACACCTACACACAGACACACACTCACACAGACACACAAACGCTCACACATTCCCACCCTCGTATAATCACTCACACACTCACTCTCACACACCTACAGTCTTTCAATCACACAAAACAGCTCATATACAATCGCACTCACATAGACATGCTCACACACACTCACATGCTCTCACCAACTCACACACAGCATCTTTCTCACTTACACACACACACACACACCTTCACAGACTCCCTCGCATGCACACTCTCATAGAAAATACCCACATGCCCTCAAACAGACACAGATACACTCACATATTCATACAACCTGTCACACACCATCACAGACACAATCTCTCACTGTCACACACAGTCACACTACTACACGCACAGACACACCCAAACACACTCAGTCACATACACGTTCACACACTGTCAAACACACACACACTACTACACAAACACTATCACACACAGTCTCACACTCATACACACTCACCTGCTGTCACACTCACTCACACACACTAACAGACTCACATGCACTCACACACACACTGACACACTCCATCGCACACTTGTTTAAAACCACACAAGCTCTCAGACACACCTTCTCGCACATTCTCACACCCTGTCACACACCCTCACGCACTCACACACACACTCACGCAATGTCACACACACTCACACACCTTCACACACAGACACACACTCACACATTTTTATGCATTCAAACACACACTCTCGCTTACACTCAGACACACTCACACCCGACCACACTCACGCACAACCACACTCACATATATGCACTCACAGAGTCACACATCTGCTCACACAGTCTCACACACTGTCACTCACACAAACACACTATCACCCACTCACACACAGCACCGCACACACCTACACAATCTCGCACACACCATCACACTCCCACTCACACACACACTCACATAAAAATTCACACACGCAGTCAAACTCACCTAAACTCACACACAAGCACAATCTGTCACACAGACTTACACACGCTCTCACACTCACAACCACCCTCAAATTAACAGACTCACAAACACACTCACACACTGTGACACACACAAAATTTAACACACACACAGTCACCTACACTCAAACACAAACACACACTCACTCACAATCAAATCTTTTAGAAACACTCACACACTCTCACCTACTCTCTCATCATCACACTCCGAAACTCCCCATTACAAACTCACACAAACTCACAGATTCACACTCGAACACACTGACACTCTCACCAACTCACACACTGCACTTCACAAACCTAAGCACACAAACACTCGCACACACCATCACACACTCACACACTGTCCCTCACGTTAGAGAAAAATTCACACACGCCCTGACACAACTACACTCACATATTCATAAAACCTGTCACAAACCCTCCCACACACTCACACACTCACCCACTGTCACACACCTACACACACAGTCAAACTCACCCACTCTCAAAGAGGCTCACATGCACTCACACACACGCAGTCACACACACACCTACACCCCCAGACACCACCAAATGCACTCAGTCTCGCACGCACTTTTACACACTCAATCTGCCACACACTCTCACACTCCTACACACTCAGACACACCCACACATACTCACAGACTCACATGGAATCTCACACACACACACTGTCACAAACTAACACACCTACACACACAGACCCACTTATGCACACTCACACTCAGACACACACCCAATCACACACGTATATGCTCTCACACATTCACACCCACCCACAAACCTTCACTCTCTCAAACGCGCAATCACAAACACCCGCTCATACTCACTCACGAACACTAAAATATACATTCCCTCGCACAGCTCCTCACACACCTGCGCACTCACACACACCATCACTCCCTGTAATGCACACTCACATACACGAAGAGCACACAAACCCACACTATCAGAATTACACACACTCACACAGACACTCACACACCTGCACACACACACACAGTCGCACACAAACACTCTCACAATCTAACACTCATATAAACACTCACACTCTCACACCCACTCACACACCTAGCCTAAAAATCACGTTCTCACTCCCACTCATACACACTCACACTCACATATGCATGCTCACACACACACTCAACCACTCAAACACAGCACCTCACACACCTATTCCCACACACTCCAACACAGCATCACACAGACTCACCCACACACACTCACAGATTCACACACACTCTCACATTTTCTCACTCTTTCACACTCTCACAGACCTACACACACAGAAACACACTCCCAGACTCTCATGCAGTCACACACACTCACACTGTCACACCCACACACCTACTCACAGACTCACGTACACACACTCACACACTCAACCATTAACTCTCAATCACACACTAGTGTACACACTCACACTCACTCCCACTCACACACCTACACTCTCACAAACACACTCATATTCAAACATTCGCTCACACACTCACACACAAACAATAAAATATACTCACGCACGCTCTCACCCACTCACACTCACCTACAGACACCATCACAGACTCACACACACTCCCATACAAAAATCACAGATGCTGTCCTGCAGACACACATGCACTCAGACACTCACACCCTGTCACACACAGAGACTCTAACACACTGTCACACACAAACGGACACATACAGAGACACACGCACTTATATTCTCGTATAAGAATACCATCAACAAACACACACTGTCTTGCACACTCACAAATACACACACACTCACACACCTACACACAGTCAAATTCACACACTATCATAGGGGCTCACGTGCACTCACACACACGCAGTCACACACACACCTACACCCACAGACACCACCAAATGCACTCAGTTTCACACGCACTCATACACACTCAATCTGCCACACAATCTCACACACTTACACACACAGACACACCCACACACACTCACAGACTCACATGGAATCACACACACTCACACTGTCACAAACTAACACACCTACACACACAGACTCACTTATGCACACACACACACCCAATCTCACACGTACATGCACTCACACACTCACACCCACCCACAAAACTACACTCTCACAAACACACACACGCAAACACCCGCTCATATACACTCACACACACTCACATATACATGCTCACGCACAGCACCTCACAGACCTGCACACTCACATACACACACCATCACACACTCGCACACGCTCACATATAGGAAATCACACATGCATTCAAACATACACCTACACTCACACACTCACTGACCTTGTCACACACCCTTCCACACTCACACGCACTCACACCCTGTAATGCACACTGATGTACACAAAGAGCACACACAGTCACACTATCAGAAGTACACTCACACTCTCACACCCACTCACACACCTAGTCTCAGAATCACATCCTCACACCCGCTCATACACACACACGCTCACATACTCATGCTCACACACACACTCTCAACCACTCAAACACAGCACCTCACACACCTACACCCACACACTCCAACACAGCATCATACAGAGACACACTCACACACACTCACTCACTCACCCACACTCAGATTCTCACAATCTGTCACACTCACACAACTACACACACAGACACAAACACTCACAGACTCACATGCAGTCACACACTCACACGCTCTCACACGCACACCTGCACAAACACACTCACACACACTCACACACAAACACCCTTTCAGTCACAATCTCACTCTCGTGTACACACTCACACCCTCACTCCCACTCACACACCTTCACCCTCACAAGCACACTCACACATTCACAGACTCGCTCACACACTCACAGAGATACACACACAGTCTCACCCACTCTCATACTCACGTACACACCATCAAACAGTCAGACACACTCACATACAAAAATCTCAGACGCAGTCGTGCAGACACACTTACACTAAGACACTCACAAACCCTGTCACACACACACTCACACACTGTCACACACAACCACACACGTAGAGTCACTCTCACATACACTCACTTAGTAGCACGCAATCAATAACACAAAGCCTCGCACACTCAGAAATGTCACACACACTCACACACCTACACACAGACACACTCACACGCACTGGCGCACAAACACAAGTGCACACATATTCACAGCCTCGTATAATCACTCACACACTCCCACTCACACACTCACACCCTGTAATGCATACTGACATACACAAAGAGCACACACAATCACACTATCAGAAATACACACACACACAAACACCCTCTCACACTCAAACACACACTCATATAAACACTCACACTCTCACACCTGTTCACACACCTAGCCTCAGAAACACATTCTCGCACCCGCTCATACACACTCACGCTTACATATACATGCTCACACACACACTCTCAACCACTCAAACACAGCACCTCACACACCTACACCCACACACTCCAACACAAAATCAGACAGAGACACACACTCACACACTCACAGACTCACACACACTCACACAGGTTCTCACACTGTCACACTCACAAAACTACACACACAGACACACTCTCACACACTCACTGACTCACATGCAGTCACACACACTCACACAATGTCACACACACACCAGCACACACACTCACACACACTCACACATAAAACCATTTGGTCACAGTCACACACTTGTGTACAAACTCACACACTCACTCCCACTCACAAAATTACCCTCGCAAACACAGTCACATTCACACATTCCCTCACACACACACACACTCACTGAAATATACTCACACACACTCACCCACTCTCACACTCATCTACACACATCCTCACACACTCTAGCACCCTCACATACAGGAGTCACAGACGCCGTTGTGCAGACACACTTACACTCAGACACTCACACACCCTGTCACACACAGTCACTCTCACCCACTGTCACACACAAACACACACAGATACACACTCACATACATTCACATATTAGAGCGCCATCACGTACACACACTGACTTGCACACTCACAAATATCACACACACACCTACACACAGACACACACTCACACAGACACACAAACGCTCACACATTCCCACCCTCGTATAATCACTCACACACTCACTCTCACACACCTACAGTCTTTCAATCACACTTAACAGCTCATATACAATCGCACTCACATAGACATGCTCACACACACTCTCATGCTCTCACCAACTCACACACAGCATCTTTCTCACTTACACACACACACACACACACCTTCACAGACTCCCTCACATGCACACTCTCATAGAAAATACCCGCATGCCCTCAAACAGACAGATACACTCACATATTCATACAACCTGTCACACACCATCACAGACACAGTCTCTCACTGTCACACACAGTCACACTACTACACGCACAGACACACCCAAACACACTCCATCACATACACGTTCACACACTGTCAAACACACACACACAACTACACAAACACCATCACACACAGTCTCACACTCACACACACTCACCTGCTGTCACACTCACTCACACACACTACCAGACTCAAATGCACTCACACACACACTGACACACACCATCGCACACTTGTTTAAAACCACACAAGCTCTCAGACACACCTTCTCTCACATTCTCACACCCTGTCACACACCCTCACGCACTCACACACACACTCACACACCTTCACACACAGACACACACTCACACGTTTTTATGCATTCAAACACACACTCTCGCTTACACTCAGACACACTCACACCCGATCACACTCACGCACAACCACACTCACATATATGCACTCACAGAGTCACACATCTGCTCACACAGTCTCACACACTGTCACATAGATATACTCACACAAACACTATCACCCACTCACACACAGCACCGCACACACCTACACAATCTCGCACACACCATCACACTCCCACTCACACACACACTCACATAAAAATTCACACACGCAGTCAAACAAACTCACCTAAACTCACACACAAGCACAATCTGTCACGCAGACTTACACACGCTCTCACACTCACAAGCACCCTCAAATTAACACACTCACAAACACACTCACACACTGTGACACACACAAAATTTAACACACACACAGTCACCTACACTCAAACACAAACACACACTCACTCACAATCAAATATTTTAGAAACACTCACACCCTCTCTCACCTACTGTCTGATCATCACACTCCGAAACTCCCCATTACAAACTCACACAAACTCTCAGATTCACACTCGAACACACTGACACTCTCACCAACTCACACACTGCACTTCACAAACCTAAGCACACAAACACTCGCACACACCATCACACACTCAAACACTGTCCCTCACGTTAGAGAAAAATTCACACACACCCTGACACAACTACACTCACATATTCATAAAACCTGTCACAAACCCTCCCACACACTCACCCACTGTCACACACCTACACACACAGTCAAACTCACCCACTATCAAAGAGGCTCACATGCACTCACACACACGCAGTCACACACACACCTACACCCCCAGACACCACCAAACGCACTCAGTCTCGCACGCACTCTTACACACTGAATCTGCCACACACTCTCACACTCCTACACACTCAGACACACCCACACATACTCACAGACTCACATGGAATCACACACACACACTGTCACAAACTAACACACCTACACCCACAGACCCACTTATGCACACTCACACTCAGACACACACACAATCACACACGTATATGCACTCACACACTCACACCCACCCACAAACCTTCACTCTCTCAAACGCGCACACACAAACACCCGCTCATACACACTCACGCACACTAACATATACATTCTCTCACACAGCTCCTCACACACCTGCGCACTCACACACACACCATCACACCCTGTAATGCACACTCACATACACAAAGAGCTCACAAACCCTCACTATCAGAATTACACACAATCACACAGACAATCACACACCTGCACACACACACAGTCGAACACACTCTCACAATCTAACACTCATATAAACACACTCACACCCACTCACACACCTAGCCTAAAAGTCACGTTCTCACTCCCACTCATACACACTCACGCTCACATATACATGTTCACACACACACTCAGCCACTCGAACACAGCACCTCACACACCTACACCCACACACTCCAACACAGCATCACACAGACTCACCCACACACACTCACAGATTCACACACACTCTCACATTTTCTCACTCTTTCACACTCTCACAGACCTACACACACAGAAACACACTCCCAGACTCTCATGCAGTCACACACACTCACACTGTCACACCCACACACCTACTCACAGACTCACGTACACACACTCACACACACAACCATTAACTCTCAATCACACACTAGTGTACACACTCTCACACTCACTCCCACTCACACACCTACACTCTCACAAACACACTCATATTGCCACATTCGCTCACACACTCACACACAAACACTAAAGTATACTCACGCACGCTCTCACCCACTCACACTCACCTACAGACACCATCACACACTCACACACACTCCCATACAAAAATCACAGATGCTGTCCTGCAGACACACATGCACTCAGACACTCACACCCTGTCACACACAGAGACTCTAACACACTGTCACACACAAACGGACACATACAGAGACACACGCACATATATTCTCGTATAAGAATACCATCAAAAAACACACACTGTCTTGCACACTCACAAATACACACACACTCACACACCTACACACAGTCAAACTCACACACTATCATAGGGGCTCACGTGCACTCACACACACGCAGTCACACACACACACACCTACACCCACAGACACCACCAAATGCACTCAGTTTCACACGCACTCATACACACTCAATCTGCCACACAATCTCACACACTTACACACACAGACACACCCACACACACTCACAGACTCACATGGAATCACACACACTCACACTGTCACAAACTAACACACCTACACACACAGACTCACTTATGCACACACACACACCCAATCTCACACGTACATGCACTCACACACTCACACCCACCCACAAAACTACACTCTCACAAACACACACACGCAAACACCCGCTCATATACACTCACACACACTCACATATACATGCTCACGCACAGCACCTCACAGACCTGCACACTCACATACACACACCATCACACACTCGCACACGCTCACATATAGGAAATCACACATGCACTCAAACATATACACCTACACTCACACACTCACTGACCTTGTCACACACCCTTCCACACTCACACGCACTCACATCCTGTAATGCACACTGATGTACACAAAGAGCACACACAGTCACACTATCAGAAGTACACTCACACTCTCACACCCACTCACACACCTAGTCTCAGAATCACATTCTCACACCCGCTCATACACACACACGCTCACATATACATGCTCACACACACACTCTCAACCACTCAAACACAGCACCTCACACACCTACACCCACACACTCCAACACAGCATCATACAGAGACACAATCACACACACTCACTCACTCACCCACACTCAGATTCTCACAATCTGTCACACTCACACAACTACACACACAGACACAAACACTCACAGACTCACATGCAGTCACACACTCACACGCTCTCACACGCACACCTGCACAAACACACTCACACACACTCACACACAAACACCCTTTCAGTCACAATCTCACTCTCGTGTACACACTCACACCCTCACTCCCACTCACACACCTTCACCCTCACAAGCACACTCACACATTCACACATTCGGTCACACACTCACACAGTCTCACCCACTCTCATACTCACGTACACACCATCCAACACTCAGACACACTCATACACAAATCTCAGACGCAGTCGTGCAGACACACTTACACTCAGACACCCACAAACCCTGTCACACACACACTCACACACTGTCACACACAACCACACACGTAGAGTCACACTCACATACACTCACTTAGTAGCACGCAATCAACAAAACAAAGCCTCGCACACTCAGAAATGTCACACACACTCACACACCTACACACAGACACACTCACACGCACTGGCGCACAAACACAAGTGCACACATATTCACAGCCTCGTATAATCACTCACACACTCCCACTCACACACTCACGCCCTGTAATGCATACTGACATACACAAAGAGCACACACAATCACACTATCAGAAATACACACACACACAAACACCCTCTCACACTCAAACACACACTCATATAAACACTCACACTCTCACACCTGTTCACACACCTAGCCTCAGAAACACATTCTCGCACCCGCTCATACACACTCACGCTTACATATACATGCTCACACACACACTGTCAACCACTCAAACACAGCACCTCACACACCTACACCCACACACTCCAACACAAAATCAGACAGAGACACACACTCACACACTCACAGACTCACACACACTCACACAGGTTCTCACACTGTCACACTCACAAAACTACACACACAGACACACTCTCACACACTCACTGACTCACATGCAGTCACACACACTCACACAATGTCACACACACACCAACACACACTCACACACACTCACACATAAAACCATTTGGTCACAGTCACACACTTGTGTACAAACTCACACACTCACTCCCACTCACAAAATTACCCTCGCACAGTCACATTCACACATTCCCTCACACACTCACACACACTCACTGAAATATACTCACACACACTCACCCACTCTCACACTCATCTACACACATCCTCACACACTCTAACACCCTCACATACAGGAGTCACAGACGCCGTTGTGCAGACACACTTACACTCAGACACTCACACACCCTGTCACACACAGTCACTCTCACCCACTGTCACACACAAACACACACAGATACACACTCACATACATTCACATATTAGAGCGCCATCACGTACACACACTGACTTGCACACTCACAAATATCACACACACACCTACACACAGACACACACTCACACAGACACACAAACGCTCACACATTCCCACCCTCGTATAATCACTCACACACTCACTCTCACACACCTACAGTCTTTCAATCACACTTAACAGCTCATATACAATCGCACTCACATAGACATGCTCACACACACTCTCATGCTCTCACCAACTCACACACAGCATCTTTCTCACTTACACACACACACACACACACCTTCACAGACTCCCTCACATGCACACTCTCATAGAAAATACCCGCATGCCCTCAAACAGACAGATACACTCACATATTCATACAACCTGTCACACACCATCACAGACACAGTCTCTCACTGTCACACACAGTCACACTACTACACGCACAGACACACCCAAACACACTCCATCACATACACGTTCACACACTGTCAAACACACACACACAACTACACAAACACCATCACACACAGTCTCACACTCACACACACTCACCTGCTGTCACACTCACTCACACACACTACCAGACTCAAATGCACTCACACACACACTGACACACACCATCGCACACTTGTTTAAAACCACACAAGCTCTCAGACACACCTTCTCTCACATTCTCACACCCTGTCACACACCCTCACGCACTCACACACACACTCACACACCTTCACACACAGACACACACTCACACGTTTTTATGCATTCAAACACACACTCTCGCTTACACTCAGACACACTCACACCCGATCACACTCACGCACAACCACACTCACATATATGCACTCACAGAGTCACACATCTGCTCACACAGTCTCACACACTGTCACATAGATATACTCACACAAACACACTATCACCCACTCACACACAGCACCGCACACACCTACACAATCTCGCACACACCATCACACTCCCACTCACACACACACTCACATAAAAATTCACACACGCAGTCAAACAAACTCACCTAAACTCACACACAAGCACAATCTGTCACGCAGACTTACACACGCTCTAACACTCACAAGCACCCTCAAATTAACACACTCACAAACACACTCACACACTGTGACACACACAAAATTTAACACACACACAGTCACCTACACTCAAACACAAACACACACTTACTCACAATCAAATCTTTTAGAAACACTCACACACTCTCTCACCTACTCTCTCATCTTCACACTCCGAAACTCCCCATTACAAACTCACACAAACTCTCAGATTCACACTCGAACACACTGACACTCTCACCAACTCACACACTGCACTTCACAAACCTAAGCACACAAACACTCGCACACACCATCACACACTCACACACTGTCCCTCACGTTAGAGAAAAATTCACACACGCCCTGACACAACTACACTCACATATTCATAAAACCTGTCACAAACCCTCGCACACACTCACCCACTCGCCCACTGTCACACACCTACACACACAGTCAAACTCACCCACTATCAAAGAGGCTCACATGCACTCACACACACGCAGTCACACACACACCTACACCCCCAGACACCACCAAACGCACTCAGTCTCGCACGCACTCTTACACACTGAATCTGCCACACACTCTCACACTCCTACACACTCAGACACACCCACACATACTCACAGACTCACATGGAATCTCACACACACACTGTCACAAACTAACACACCTACACACACAGACCCACTTATGCACACTCACACTCAGACACACACACAATCACACACGTATATGCACTCACACTCACACCCACCCACAAACCTTCACTCTCTCAAATGCGCACACACAAACACCCGCTCATACACACTCACGCACACTAACATATACATTCTCTCACACAGCTCCTCACACACCTGCGCACTCACACACACACCATCACACCCTGTAATGCACACTCACATACACAAAGAGCTCACAAACCCACACTATCAGAATTACACACACTCACACAGACACTCACACACCTGCACACACACACAGTCGCACACAAACACTCTCACAATCTAACACTCATATAAACACTCACACTCTCACACCCACTCACACACCTAGCCTAAAAGTCACGTTCTCACTCCCACTCATACACACTCACGCTCACATATACATGTTCACACACACACTCAGCCACTCGAACACAGCACCTCACACACCTACACCCACACACTCCAACACAGCATCACACAGACTCACCCACACACACTCACAGATTCACACACACTCTCACATTTTCTCACTCTTTCACGCTCTCACAGACCTACACACACAGAAACACACTCCCAGACTCTCATGCAGTCACACACACTCACACTGTCACACCCACACACCTACTCACAGACTCACGTACACACACTCACACAACCATTAACTCTCAATCACACACTAGTGTACACACTCACACTCACTCCCACTCACACACCTACACTCTCACAAACACACTCATATTGCCACATTCGCTCACACACTCACACACAAACACTAAAGTATACTCACGCACGCTCTCACCCACTCACACTCACCTACAGACACCATCACACACTCACACACACTCCCATACAAAAATCACAGATGCTGTCCTGCAGACACACATGCACTCAGACACTCACACCCTGTCACACACAGAGACTCTAACACACTGTCACACACAAACGGACACATACAGAGACACACGCACTTATATTCTCGTATAAGAATACCATCAAAAAACACACACTGTCTTGCACACTCACAAATACACACACACTCACACACCTACACACAGTCAAACTCACACACTATCATAGGGGCTCACGTGCACTCACACACACGCAGTCACACACACACACCTACACCCACAGACACCACCAAATGCACTCAGTTTCACACGCACTCATACACACTCAATCTGCCACACAATCTCACACACTTACACACACAGACACACCCACACACACTCACAGACTCTCATGGAATCACACACACTCACACTGTCACAAACTAACACACCTACACACACAGACTCACTTATGCACACACACACATCCAATCTCACACGTACATGCACTCACACACTCACACCCACCCACAAAACTACACTCTCACAAACACACACACGCAAACACCCGCTCATATACACTCACACACACTCACATATACATGCTCACGCACAGCACCTCACAGACCTGCACACTCACATACACACACCATCACACACTCGCACACGCTCACATATAGGAAATCACACATGCACTCAAACATATACACCTACACTCACACACTCACTGACCTTGTCACACACCCTTCCACACTCACACGCACTCACATCCTGTAATGCACACTGATGTACACAAAGAGCACACACAGTCACACTATCAGAAGTACACTCACACTCTCACACCCACTCACACACCTAGTCTCAGAATCACATTCTCACACCCGCTCATACACACACACTCTCACATATACATGCTCACACACACACTCTCAACCACTCAAACACAGCACCTCACACACCTACACCCACACACTCCAACACAGCATCATACAGAGACACACTCACACACACTCACTCACTCACCCACACTCAGATTCTCACAATCTGTCACACTCACACAACTACACACACAGACACAAACACTCACAGACTCACATGAAGTCACACACTCACACGCTCTCACACGCACACCTGCACAAACACACTCACACACACTCACACACAAACACCCTTTCAGTCACAATCTCACTCTCGTGTACACACTCACACCCTCACTCCCACTCACACACCTTCACCCTCACAAGCACACTCACACATTCACACATTCGCTCACACACTCACACACACTCACAGGGATACACACACAGTCTCACCCACTCTCATACTGACGTACACAAAATCCAACACTCAGACACACTCATACACAAATCTCAGACGCAGTCGTGCAGACACACTTACACTCAGACACTCACAAACCCTGTCACACACACACTCACACACTGTCACACACAACCACACACGTAGAGTCACACTCACATACACTCACTTAGTAGCACGCAATCAACAACACAAAGCCTTGCACACTCAGAAATGTCACACACACTCACACCCCTACACACAGACACACTCACACGCACTGGCGCACAAACACAAGTGCACACATATTCACAGCCTCGTATAATCACTCACACACTCCCACTCACACACTCACGCCCTGTAATGCATACTGACATACACAAAGAGCACACACAATCACACTATCAGAAATACGCACACACACAAACACCCTCTCACACTCAAACACACACTCATATAAACACTCACACTCTCACACCTGTTCACACACCTAGCCTCAGAAACACATTCTCGCACCCGCTCATACACACTCACGCTTACGTATACATGCTCACACACACACTCTCAACCACTCAAACACAGCACCTCACACACCTACACCCACACACTCCAACACAAAATCAGACAGAGACACACACTCACACACTCACAGACTCACACACACTCACACAGGTTCTCACACTGTCACACTCACAAAACTACACACACAGACACACTCTCACACACTCACTGACTCACATGCAGTCACACACACTCACACAATGTCACACACACACCAACACACACACTCACACACACTCACACATAAAACCATTTGGTCACAGTCACACACTTGTGTACAAACTCACACACTCACTCCCACTCACAAAATTACCCTCGCAAACACAGTCACATTCACACATTCCCTCACACACTCACACACACTCACTGAAATATACTCACACACACTCACCCACTCTCACACTCATCTACACACATCCTCACACACTCTAACACCCTCACATACAGGAGTCACAGACGCCGTTGTGCAGACACACTTACACTCAGACACTCACACACCCTGTCACACACAGTCACTCTCACCCACTGTCACACACAAACACACACAGATACACACTCACATACATTCACATATTAGAGCGCCATCACGTACACACACTGACTTGCACACTCACAAATATCACACACACACCTACACACAGACACACACTCACACAGACACACAAACGCTCACACATTCCCACCCTCGTATAATCACTCACACACTCACTCTCACACACCTACAGTCTTTCAATCACACTTAACAGCTCATATACAATCGCACTCACATAGACATGCTCACACACACTCTCATGCTCTCACCAACTCACACACAGCATCTTTCTCACTTACACACACACACACACACACCTTCACAGACTCCCTCACATGCACACTCTCATAGAAAATACCCGCATGCCCTCAAACAGACAGATACACTCACATATTCATACAACCTGTCACACACCATCACAGACACAGTCTCTCACTGTCACACACAGTCACACTACTACACGCACAGACACACCCAAACACACTCCATCACATACACGTTCACACACTGTCAAACACACACACACAACTACACAAACACCATCACACACAGTCTCACACTCACACACACTCACCTGCTGTCACACTCACTCACACACACTACCAGACTCAAATGCACTCACACACACACTGACACACACCATCGCACACTTGTTTAAAACCACACAAGCTCTCAGACACACCTTCTCTCACATTCTCACACCCTGTCACACACCCTCACGCACTCACACACACACTCACACACCTTCACACACAGACACACACTCACACGTTTTTATGCATTCAAACACACACTCTCGCTTACACTCAGACACACTCACACCCGATCACACTCACGCACAACCACACTCACATATATGCACTCACAGAGTCACACATCTGCTCACACAGTCTCACACACTGTCACATAGATATACTCACACAAACACACTATCACCCACTCACACACAGCACCGCACACACCTACACAATCTCGCACACACCATCACACTCCCACTCACACACACACTCACATAAAAATTCACACACGCAGTCAAACAAACTCACCTAAACTCACACACAAGCACAATCTGTCACGCAGACTTACACACGCTCTAACACTCACAAGCACCCTCAAATTAACACACTCACAAACACACTCACACACTGTGACACACACAAAATTTAACACACACACAGTCACCTACACTCAAACACAAACACACACTTACTCACAATCAAATCTTTTAGAAACACTCACACACTCTCTCACCTACTCTCTCATCTTCACACTCCGAAACTCCCCATTACAAACTCACACAAACTCTCAGATTCACACTCGAACACACTGACACTCTCACCAACTCACACACTGCACTTCACAAACCTAAGCACACAAACACTCGCACACACCATCACACACTCACACACTGTCCCTCACGTTAGAGAAAAATTCACACACGCCCTGACACAACTACACTCACATATTCATAAAACCTGTCACAAACCCTCGCACACACTCACCCACTCGCCCACTGTCACACACCTACACACACAGTCAAACTCACCCACTATCAAAGAGGCTCACATGCACTCACACACACGCAGTCACACACACACCTACACCCCCAGACACCACCAAACGCACTCAGTCTCGCACGCACTCTTACACACTGAATCTGCCACACACTCTCACACTCCTACACACTCAGACACACCCACACATACTCACAGACTCACATGGAATCTCACACACACACTGTCACAAACTAACACACCTACACACACAGACCCACTTATGCACACTCACACTCAGACACACACACAATCACACACGTATATGCACTCACACTCACACCCACCCACAAACCTTCACTCTCTCAAATGCGCACACACAAACACCCGCTCATACACACTCACGCACACTAACATATACATTCTCTCACACAGCTCCTCACACACCTGCGCACTCACACACACACCATCACACCCTGTAATGCACACTCACATACACAAAGAGCTCACAAACCCACACTATCAGAATTACACACACTCACACAGACACTCACACACCTGCACACACACACAGTCGCACACAAACACTCTCACAATCTAACACTCATATAAACACTCACACTCTCACACCCACTCACACACCTAGCCTAAAAGTCACGTTCTCACTCCCACTCATACACACTCACGCTCACATATACATGTTCACACACACACTCAGCCACTCGAACACAGCACCTCACACACCTACACCCACACACTCCAACACAGCATCACACAGACTCACCCACACACACTCACAGATTCACACACACTCTCACATTTTCTCACTCTTTCACGCTCTCACAGACCTACACACACAGAAACACACTCCCAGACTCTCATGCAGTCACACACACTCACACTGTCACACCCACACACCTACTCACAGACTCACGTACACACACTCACACAACCATTAACTCTCAATCACACACTAGTGTACACACTCCCACTCACTCCCACTCACACACCTACACTCTCACAAACACACTCATATTGCCACATTCGCTCACACACTCACACACAAACACTAAAGTATACTCACGCACGCTCTCACCCACTCACACTCACCTACAGACACCATCACACACTCACACACACTCCCATACAAAAATCACAGATGCTGTCCTGCAGACACACATGCACTCAGACACTCACACCCTGTCACACACAGAGACTCTAACACACTGTCACACACAAACGGACACATACAGAGACACACGCACTTATATTCTCGTATAAGAATACCATCAAAAAACACACACTGTCTTGCACACTCACAAATACACACACACTCACACACCTACACACAGTCAAACTCACACACTATCATAGGGGCTCACGTGCACTCACACACACGCAGTCACACACACACACCTACACCCACAGACACCACCAAATGCACTCAGTTTCACACGCACTCATACACACTCAATCTGCCACACAATCTCACACACTTACACACACAGACACACCCACACACACTCACAGACTCTCATGGAATCACACACACTCACACTGTCACAAACTAACACACCTACACACACAGACTCACTTATGCACACACACACATCCAATCTCACACGTACATGCACTCACACACTCACACCCACCCACAAAACTACACTCTCACAAACACACACACGCAAACACCCGCTCATATACACTCACACACACTCACATATACATGCTCACGCACAGCACCTCACAGACCTGCACACTCACATACACACACCATCACACACTCGCACACGCTCACATATAGGAAATCACACATGCACTCAAACATATACACCTACACTCACACACTCACTGACCTTGTCACACACCCTTCCACACTCACACGCACTCACATCCTGTAATGCACACTGATGTACACAAAGAGCACACACAGTCACACTATCAGAAGTACACTCACACTCTCACACCCACTCACACACCTAGTCTCAGAATCACATTCTCACACCCGCTCATACACACACACTCTCACATATACATGCTCACACACACACTCTCAACCACTCAAACACAGCACCTCACACACCTACACCCACACACTCCAACACAGCATCATACAGAGACACACTCACACACACTCACTCACTCACCCACACTCAGATTCTCACAATCTGTCACACTCACACAACTACACACACAGACACAAACACTCACAGACTCACATGAAGTCACACACTCACACGCTCTCACACGCACACCTGCACAAACACACTCACACACACTCACACACAAACACCCTTTCAGTCACAATCTCACTCTCGTGTACACACTCACACCCTCACTCCCACTCACACACCTTCACCCTCACAAGCACACTCACACATTCACACATTCGCTCACACACTCACACACACTCACAGGGATACACACACAGTCTCACCCACTCTCATACTGACGTACACAAAATCCAACACTCAGACACACTCATACACAAATCTCAGACGCAGTCGTGCAGACACACTTACACTCAGACACTCACAAACCCTGTCACACACACACTCACACACTGTCACACACAACCACACACGTAGAGTCACACTCACATACACTCACTTAGTAGCACGCAATCAACAACACAAAGCCTTGCACACTCAGAAATGTCACACACACTCACACCCCTACACACAGACACACTCACACGCACTGGCGCACAAACACAAGTGCACACATATTCACAGCCTCGTATAATCACTCACACACTCCCACTCACACACTCACGCCCTGTAATGCATACTGACATACACAAAGAGCACACACAATCACACTATCAGAAATACGCACACACACAAACACCCTCTCACACTCAAACACACACTCATATAAACACTCACACTCTCACACCTGTTCACACACCTAGCCTCAGAAACACATTCTCGCACCCGCTCATACACACTCACGCTTACGTATACATGCTCACACACACACTCTCAACCACTCAAACACAGCACCTCACACACCTACACCCACACACTCCAACACAAAATCAGACAGAGACACACACTCACACACTCACAGACTCACACACACTCACACAGGTTCTCACACTGTCACACTCACAAAACTACACACACAGACACACTCTCACACACTCACTGACTCACATGCAGTCACACACACTCACACAATGTCACACACACACCAACACACACACTCACACACACTCACACATAAAACCATTTGGTCACAGTCACACACTTGTGTACAAACTCACACACTCACTCCCACTCACAAAATTACCCTCGCAAACACAGTCACATTCACACATTCCCTCACACACTCACACACACTCACTGAAATATACTCACACACACTCACCCACTCTCACACTCATCTACACACATCCTCACACACTCTAACACCCTCACATACAGGAGTCACAGACGCCGTTGTGCAGACACACTTACACTCAGACACTCACACACCCTGTCACACACAGTCACTCTCACCCACTGTCACACACAAACACACACAGATACACACTCACATACATTCACATATTAGAGCGCCATCACGTACACACACTGACTTGCACACTCACAAATATCACACACACACCTACACACAGACACACACTCACACAGACACACAAACGCTCACACATTCCCACCCTCGTATAATCACTCACACACTCACTCTCACACACCTACAGTCTTTCAATCACACTTAACAGCTCATATACAATCGCACTCACATAGACATGCTCACACACACTCTCATGCTCTCACCAACTCACACACAGCATCTTTCTCACTTACACACACACACACACACACCTTCACAGACTCCCTCACATGCACACTCTCATAGAAAATACCCGCATGCCCTCAAACAGACAGATACACTCACATATTCATACAACCTGTCACACACCATCACAGACACAGTCTCTCACTGTCACACACAGTCACACTACTACACGCACAGACACACCCAAACACACTCCATCACATACACGTTCACACACTGTCAAACACACACACACAACTACACAAACACCATCACACACAGTCTCACACTCACACACACTCACCTGCTGTCACACTCACTCACACACACTACCAGACTCAAATGCACTCACACACACACTGACACACACCATCGCACACTTGTTTAAAACCACACAAGCTCTCAGACACACCTTCTCTCACATTCTCACACCCTGTCACACACCCTCACGCACTCACACACACACTCACACACCTTCACACACAGACACACACTCACACGTTTTTATGCATTCAAACACACACTCTCGCTTACACTCAGACACACTCACACCCGATCACACTCACGCACAACCACACTCACATATATGCACTCACAGAGTCACACATCTGCTCACACAGTCTCACACACTGTCACATAGATATACTCACACAAACACACTATCACCCACTCACACACAGCACCGCACACACCTACACAATCTCGCACACACCATCACACTCCCACTCACACACACACTCACATAAAAATTCACACACGCAGTCAAACAAACTCACCTAAACTCACACACAAGCACAATCTGTCACGCAGACTTACACACGCTCTAACACTCACAAGCACCCTCAAATTAACACACTCACAAACACACTCACACACTGTGACACACACAAAATTTAACACACACACAGTCACCTACACTCAAACACAAACACACACTTACTCACAATCAAATCTTTTAGAAACACTCACACACTCTCTCACCTACTCTCTCATCTTCACACTCCGAAACTCCCCATTACAAACTCACACAAACTCTCAGATTCACACTCGAACACACTGACACTCTCACCAACTCACACACTGCACTTCACAAACCTAAGCACACAAACACTCGCACACACCATCACACACTCACACACTGTCCCTCACGTTAGAGAAAAATTCACACACGCCCTGACACAACTACACTCACATATTCATAAAACCTGTCACAAACCCTCGCACACACTCACCCACTCGCCCACTGTCACACACCTACACACACAGTCAAACTCACCCACTATCAAAGAGGCTCACATGCACTCACACACACGCAGTCACACACACACCTACACCCCCAGACACCACCAAACGCACTCAGTCTCGCACGCACTCTTACACACTGAATCTGCCACACACTCTCACACTCCTACACACTCAGACACACCCACACATACTCACAGACTCACATGGAATCTCACACACACACTGTCACAAACTAACACACCTACACACACAGACCCACTTATGCACACTCACACTCAGACACACACACAATCACACACGTATATGCACTCACACTCACACCCACCCACAAACCTTCACTCTCTCAAATGCGCACACACAAACACCCGCTCATACACACTCACGCACACTAACATATACATTCTCTCACACAGCTCCTCACACACCTGCGCACTCACACACACACCATCACACCCTGTAATGCACACTCACATACACAAAGAGCTCACAAACCCACACTATCAGAATTACACACACTCACACAGACACTCACACACCTGCACACACACACAGTCGCACACAAACACTCTCACAATCTAACACTCATATAAACACTCACACTCTCACACCCACTCACACACCTAGCCTAAAAGTCACGTTCTCACTCCCACTCATACACACTCACGCTCACATATACATGTTCACACACACACTCAGCCACTCGAACACAGCACCTCACACACCTACACCCACACACTCCAACACAGCATCACACAGACTCACCCACACACACTCACAGATTCACACACACTCTCACATTTTCTCACTCTTTCACGCTCTCACAGACCTACACACACAGAAACACACTCCCAGACTCTCATGCAGTCACACACACTCACACTGTCACACCCACACACCTACTCACAGACTCACGTACACACACTCACACAACCATTAACTCTCAATCACACACTAGTGTACACACTCACACTCACTCCCACTCACACACCTACACTCTCACAAACACACTCATATTGCCACATTCGCTCACACACTCACACACAAACACTAAAGTATACTCACGCACGCTCTCACCCACTCACACTCACCTACAGACACCATCACACACTCACACACACTCCCATACAAAAATCACAGATGCTGTCCTGCAGACACACATGCACTCAGACACTCACACCCTGTCACACACAGAGACTCTAACACACTGTCACACACAAACGGACACATACAGAGACACACGCACTTATATTCTCGTATAAGAATACCATCAAAAAACACACACTGTCTTGCACACTCACAAATACACACACACTCACACACCTACACACAGTCAAACTCACACACTATCATAGGGGCTCACGTGCACTCACACACACGCAGTCACACACACACACCTACACCCACAGACACCACCAAATGCACTCAGTTTCACACGCACTCATACACACTCAATCTGCCACACAATCTCACACACTTACACACACAGACACACCCACACACACTCACAGACTCTCATGGAATCACACACACTCACACTGTCACAAACTAACACACCTACACACACAGACTCACTTATGCACACACACACATCCAATCTCACACGTACATGCACTCACACACTCACACCCACCCACAAAACTACACTCTCACAAACACACACACGCAAACACCCGCTCATATACACTCACACACACTCACATATACATGCTCACGCACAGCACCTCACAGACCTGCACACTCACATACACACACCATCACACACTCGCACACGCTCACATATAGGAAATCACACATGCACTCAAACATATACACCTACACTCACACACTCACTGACCTTGTCACACACCCTTCCACACTCACACGCACTCACATCCTGTAATGCACACTGATGTACACAAAGAGCACACACAGTCACACTATCAGAAGTACACTCACACTCTCACACCCACTCACACACCTAGTCTCAGAATCACATTCTCACACCCGCTCATACACACACACTCTCACATATACATGCTCACACACACACTCTCAACCACTCAAACACAGCACCTCACACACCTACACCCACACACTCCAACACAGCATCATACAGAGACACACTCACACACACTCACTCACTCACCCACACTCAGATTCTCACAATCTGTCACACTCACACAACTACACACACAGACACAAACACTCACAGACTCACATGAAGTCACACACTCACACGCTCTCACACGCACACCTGCACAAACACACTCACACACACTCACACACAAACACCCTTTCAGTCACAATCTCACTCTCGTGTACACACTCACACCCTCACTCCCACTCACACACCTTCACCCTCACAAGCACACTCACACATTCACACATTCGCTCACACACTCACACACACTCACAGGGATACACACACAGTCTCACCCACTCTCATACTGACGTACACAAAATCCAACACTCAGACACACTCATACACAAATCTCAGACGCAGTCGTGCAGACACACTTACACTCAGACACTCACAAACCCTGTCACACACACACTCACACACTGTCACACACAACCACACACGTAGAGTCACACTCACATACACTCACTTAGTAGCACGCAATCAACAACACAAAGCCTTGCACACTCAGAAATGTCACACACACTCACACCCCTACACACAGACACACTCACACGCACTGGCGCACAAACACAAGTGCACACATATTCACAGCCTCGTATAATCACTCACACACTCCCACTCACACACTCACGCCCTGTAATGCATACTGACATACACAAAGAGCACACACAATCACACTATCAGAAATACGCACACACACAAACACCCTCTCACACTCAAACACACACTCATATAAACACTCACACTCTCACACCTGTTCACACACCTAGCCTCAGAAACACATTCTCGCACCCGCTCATACACACTCACGCTTACGTATACATGCTCACACACACACTCTCAACCACTCAAACACAGCACCTCACACACCTACACCCACACACTCCAACACAAAATCAGACAGAGACACACACTCACACACTCACAGACTCACACACACTCACACAGGTTCTCACACTGTCACACTCACAAAACTACACACACAGACACACTCTCACACACTCACTGACTCACATGCAGTCACACACACTCACACAATGTCACACACACACCAACACACACACTCACACACACTCACACATAAAACCATTTGGTCACAGTCACACACTTGTGTACAAACTCACACACTCACTCCCACTCACAAAATTACCCTCGCAAACACAGTCACATTCACACATTCCCTCACACACTCACACACACTCACTGAAATATACTCACACACACTCACCCACTCTCACACTCATCTACACACATCCTCACACACTCTAACACCCTCACATACAGGAGTCACAGACGCCGTTGTGCAGACACACTTACACTCAGACACTCACACACCCTGTCACACACAGTCACTCTCACCCACTGTCACACACAAACACACACAGATACACACTCACATACATTCACATATTAGAGCGCCATCACGTACACACACTGACTTGCACACTCACAAATATCACACACACACCTACACACAGACACACACTCACACAGACACACAAACGCTCACACATTCCCACCCTCGTATAATCACTCACACACTCACTCTCACACACCTACAGTCTTTCAATCACACTTAACAGCTCATATACAATCGCACTCACATAGACATGCTCACACACACTCTCATGCTCTCACCAACTCACACACAGCATCTTTCTCACTTACACACACACACACACACACCTTCACAGACTCCCTCACATGCACACTCTCATAGAAAATACCCGCATGCCCTCAAACAGACAGATACACTCACATATTCATACAACCTGTCACACACCATCACAGACACAGTCTCTCACTGTCACACACAGTCACACTACTACACGCACAGACACACCCAAACACACTCCATCACATACACGTTCACACACTGTCAAACACACACACACAACTACACAAACACCATCACACACAGTCTCACACTCACACACACTCACCTGCTGTCACACTCACTCACACACACTACCAGACTCAAATGCACTCACACACACACTGACACACACCATCGCACACTTGTTTAAAACCACACAAGCTCTCAGACACACCTTCTCTCACATTCTCACACCCTGTCACACACCCTCACGCACTCACACACACACTCACACACCTTCACACACAGACACACACTCACACGTTTTTATGCATTCAAACACACACTCTCGCTTACACTCAGACACACTCACACCCGATCACACTCACGCACAACCACACTCACATATATGCACTCACAGAGTCACACATCTGCTCACACAGTCTCACACACTGTCACATAGATATACTCACACAAACACACTATCACCCACTCACACACAGCACCGCACACACCTACACAATCTCGCACACACCATCACACTCCCACTCACACACACACTCACATAAAAATTCACACACGCAGTCAAACAAACTCACCTAAACTCACACACAAGCACAATCTGTCACGCAGACTTACACACGCTCTAACACTCACAAGCACCCTCAAATTAACACACTCACAAACACACTCACACACTGTGACACACACAAAATTTAACACACACACAGTCACCTACACTCAAACACAAACACACACTTACTCACAATCAAATCTTTTAGAAACACTCACACACTCTCTCACCTACTCTCTCATCTTCACACTCCGAAACTCCCCATTACAAACTCACACAAACTCTCAGATTCACACTCGAACACACTGACACTCTCACCAACTCACACACTGCACTTCACAAACCTAAGCACACAAACACTCGCACACACCATCACACACTCACACACTGTCCCTCACGTTAGAGAAAAATTCACACACGCCCTGACACAACTACACTCACATATTCATAAAACCTGTCACAAACCCTCGCACACACTCACCCACTCGCCCACTGTCACACACCTACACACACAGTCAAACTCACCCACTATCAAAGAGGCTCACATGCACTCACACACACGCAGTCACACACACACCTACACCCCCAGACACCACCAAACGCACTCAGTCTCGCACGCACTCTTACACACTGAATCTGCCACACACTCTCACACTCCTACACACTCAGACACACCCACACATACTCACAGACTCACATGGAATCTCACACACACACTGTCACAAACTAACACACCTACACACACAGACCCACTTATGCACACTCACACTCAGACACACACACAATCACACACGTATATGCACTCACACTCACACCCACCCACAAACCTTCACTCTCTCAAATGCGCACACACAAACACCCGCTCATACACACTCACGCACACTAACATATACATTCTCTCACACAGCTCCTCACACACCTGCGCACTCACACACACACCATCACACCCTGTAATGCACACTCACATACACAAAGAGCTCACAAACCCACACTATCAGAATTACACACACTCACACAGACACTCACACACCTGCACACACACACAGTCGCACACACTCTGACAATCTAACACTCATATAAATACTCACACTCTCACACCCACTCACACACCTAGCCTAAAAGTCACGTTCTCACTCCCACTCATACACACCCACGCTCACATATACATGTTCACACACACACTCAGACACTCGAACACAGCACCTCACACACCTACACCCACACACTCCAACACAGCATCACACAGACTCACCCACACACACTCACAGATTCACACACACTCTCACATTTTCTCACTCTTTCACGCTCTCACAGACCTACACACACAGAAACACACTCCCAGACTCTCATGCAGTCACACACACTCACACTGTCACACCCACACACCTACTCACAGACTCACGTACACACACTCACACAACCATTAACTCTCAATCACACACTAGTGTACACACTCCCACTCACTCCCACTCACACACCTACACTCTCACAAACACACTCATATTGCCACATTCGCTCACACACTCACACACAAACACTAAAGTATACTCACGCACGCTCTCACCCACTCACACTCACCTACAGACACCATCACACACTCACACACACTCCCATACAAAAATCACAGATGCTGTCCTGCAGACACACATGCACTCAGACACTCACACCCTGTCACACACAGAGACTCTAACACACTGTCACACACAAACGGACACATACAGAGACACACGCACTTATATTCTCGTATAAGAATACCATCAAAAAACACACACTGTCTTGCACACTCACAAATACACACACACTCACACACCTACACACAGTCAAACTCACACACTATCATAGGGGCTCACGTGCACTCACACACACGCAGTCACACACACACACCTACACCCACAGACACCACCAAATGCACTCAGTTTCACACGCACTCATACACACTCAATCTGCCACACAATCTCACACACTTACACACACAGACACACCCACACACACTCACAGACTCTCATGGAATCACACACACTCACACTGTCACAAACTAACACACCTACACACACAGACTCACTTATGCACACACACACATCCAATCTCACACGTACATGCACTCACACACTCACACCCACCCACAAAACTACACTCTCACAAACACACACACGCAAACACCCGCTCATATACACTCACACACACTCACATATACATGCTCACGCACAGCACCTCACAGACCTGCACACTCACATACACACACCATCACACACTCGCACACGCTCACATATAGGAAATCACACATGCACTCAAACATATACACCTACACTCACACACTCACTGACCTTGTCACACACCCTTCCACACTCACACGCACTCACATCCTGTAATGCACACTGATGTACACAAAGAGCACACACAGTCACACTATCAGAAGTACACTCACACTCTCACACCCACTCACACACCTAGTCTCAGAATCACATTCTCACACCCGCTCATACACACACACTCTCACATATACATGCTCACACACACACTCTCAACCACTCAAACACAGCACCTCACACACCTACACCCACACACTCCAACACAGCATCATACAGAGACACACTCACACACACTCACTCACTCACCCACACTCAGATTCTCACAATCTGTCACACTCACACAACTACACACACAGACACAAACACTCACAGACTCACATGAAGTCACACACTCACACGCTCTCACACGCACACCTGCACAAACACACTCACACACACTCACACACAAACACCCTTTCAGTCACAATCTCACTCTCGTGTACACACTCACACCCTCACTCCCACTCACACACCTTCACCCTCACAAGCACACTCACACATTCACACATTCGCTCACACACTCACACACACTCACAGGGATACACACACAGTCTCACCCACTCTCATACTGACGTACACAAAATCCAACACTCAGACACACTCATACACAAATCTCAGACGCAGTCGTGCAGACACACTTACACTCAGACACTCACAAACCCTGTCACACACACACTCACACACTGTCACACACAACCACACACGTAGAGTCACACTCACATACACTCACTTAGTAGCACGCAATCAACAACACAAAGCCTTGCACACTCAGAAATGTCACACACACTCACACCCCTACACACAGACACACTCACACGCACTGGCGCACAAACACAAGTGCACACATATTCACAGCCTCGTATAATCACTCACACACTCCCACTCACACACTCACGCCCTGTAATGCATACTGACATACACAAAGAGCACACACAATCACACTATCAGAAATACGCACACACACAAACACCCTCTCACACTCAAACACACACTCATATAAACACTCACACTCTCACACCTGTTCACACACCTAGCCTCAGAAACACATTCTCGCACCCGCTCATACACACTCACGCTTACGTATACATGCTCACACACACACTCTCAACCACTCAAACACAGCACCTCACACACCTACACCCACACACTCCAACACAAAATCAGACAGAGACACACACTCACACACTCACAGACTCACACACACTCACACAGGTTCTCACACTGTCACACTCACAAAACTACACACACAGACACACTCTCACACACTCACTGACTCACATGCAGTCACACACACTCACACAATGTCACACACACACCAACACACACACTCACACACACTCACACATAAAACCATTTGGTCACAGTCACACACTTGTGTACAAACTCACACACTCACTCCCACTCACAAAATTACCCTCGCAAACACAGTCACATTCACACATTCCCTCACACACTCACACACACTCACTGAAATATACTCACACACACTCACCCACTCTCACACTCATCTACACACATCCTCACACACTCTAACACCCTCACATACAGGAGTCACAGACGCCGTTGTGCAGACACACTTACACTCAGACACTCACACACCCTGTCACACACAGTCACTCTCACCCACTGTCACACACAAACACACACAGATACACACTCACATACATTCACATATTAGAGCGCCATCACGTACACACACTGACTTGCACACTCACAAATATCACACACACACCTACACACAGACACACACTCACACAGACACACAAACGCTCACACATTCCCACCCTCGTATAATCACTCACACACTCACTCTCACACACCTACAGTCTTTCAATCACACTTAACAGCTCATATACAATCGCACTCACATAGACATGCTCACACACACTCTCATGCTCTCACCAACTCACACACAGCATCTTTCTCACTTACACACACACACACACACACCTTCACAGACTCCCTCACATGCACACTCTCATAGAAAATACCCGCATGCCCTCAAACAGACAGATACACTCACATATTCATACAACCTGTCACACACCATCACAGACACAGTCTCTCACTGTCACACACAGTCACACTACTACACGCACAGACACACCCAAACACACTCCATCACATACACGTTCACACACTGTCAAACACACACACACAACTACACAAACACCATCACACACAGTCTCACACTCACACACACTCACCTGCTGTCACACTCACTCACACACACTACCAGACTCAAATGCACTCACACACACACTGACACACACCATCGCACACTTGTTTAAAACCACACAAGCTCTCAGACACACCTTCTCTCACATTCTCACACCCTGTCACACACCCTCACGCACTCACACACACACTCACACACCTTCACACACAGACACACACTCACACGTTTTTATGCATTCAAACACACACTCTCGCTTACACTCAGACACACTCACACCCGATCACACTCACGCACAACCACACTCACATATATGCACTCACAGAGTCACACATCTGCTCACACAGTCTCACACACTGTCACATAGATATACTCACACAAACACACTATCACCCACTCACACACAGCACCGCACACACCTACACAATCTCGCACACACCATCACACTCCCACTCACACACACACTCACATAAAAATTCACACACGCAGTCAAACAAACTCACCTAAACTCACACACAAGCACAATCTGTCACGCAGACTTACACACGCTCTAACACTCACAAGCACCCTCAAATTAACACACTCACAAACACACTCACACACTGTGACACACACAAAATTTAACACACACACAGTCACCTACACTCAAACACAAACACACACTTACTCACAATCAAATCTTTTAGAAACACTCACACACTCTCTCACCTACTCTCTCATCTTCACACTCCGAAACTCCCCATTACAAACTCACACAAACTCTCAGATTCACACTCGAACACACTGACACTCTCACCAACTCACACACTGCACTTCACAAACCTAAGCACACAAACACTCGCACACACCATCACACACTCACACACTGTCCCTCACGTTAGAGAAAAATTCACACACGCCCTGACACAACTACACTCACATATTCATAAAACCTGTCACAAACCCTCGCACACACTCACCCACTCGCCCACTGTCACACACCTACACACACAGTCAAACTCACCCACTATCAAAGAGGCTCACATGCACTCACACACACGCAGTCACACACACACCTACACCCCCAGACACCACCAAACGCACTCAGTCTCGCACGCACTCTTACACACTGAATCTGCCACACACTCTCACACTCCTACACACTCAGACACACCCACACATACTCACAGACTCACATGGAATCTCACACACACACTGTCACAAACTAACACACCTACACACACAGACCCACTTATGCACACTCACACTCAGACACACACACAATCACACACGTATATGCACTCACACTCACACCCACCCACAAACCTTCACTCTCTCAAATGCGCACACACAAACACCCGCTCATACACACTCACGCACACTAACATATACATTCTCTCACACAGCTCCTCACACACCTGCGCACTCACACACACACCATCACACCCTGTAATGCACACTCACATACACAAAGAGCTCACAAACCCACACTATCAGAATTACACACACTCACACAGACACTCACACACCTGCACACACACACAGTCGCACACAAACACTCTCACAATCTAACACTCATATAAACACTCACACTCTCACACCCACTCACACACCTAGCCTAAAAGTCACGTTCTCACTCCCACTCATACACACTCACGCTCACATATACATGTTCACACACACACTCAGCCACTCGAACACAGCACCTCACACACCTACACCCACACACTCCAACACAGCATCACACAGACTCACCCACACACACTCACAGATTCACACACACTCTCACATTTTCTCACTCTTTCACACTCTCACAGACCTACACACACAGAAACACACTCCCAGACTCTCATGCAGTCACACACACTCACACTGTCACACCCACACACCTACTCACAGACTCACGTACACACACTCACACAACCATTAACTCTCAATCACACACTAGTGTACACACTCACACTCACTCCCACTCACACACCTACACTCTCACAAACACACTCATATTGCCACATTCGCTCACACACTCACACACAAACACTAAAGTATACTCACGCACGCTCTCACCCACTCACACTCACCTACAGACACCATCACACACTCACACACACTCCCATACAAAAATCACAGATGCTGTCCTGCAGACACACATGCACTCAGACACTCACACCCTGTCACACACAGAGACTCTAACACACTGTCACACACAAACGGACACATACAGAGACACACGCACTTATATCCTCGTATAAGAATACCATCAAAAAACACACACTGTCTTGCACACTCACAAATACACACACACTCACACACCTACACACAGTCAAACTCACACACTATCATAGGGGCTCACGTGCACTCACACACACGCAGTCACACACACACACCTACACCCACAGACACCACCAAATGCACTCAGTTTCACACGCACTCATACACACTCAATCTGCCACACAATCTCACACACTTACACACACAGACACACCCACACACACTCACAGACTCTCATGGAATCACACACACTCACACTGTCACAAACTAACACACCTACACACACAGACTCACTTAGGCACACACACACACCCATTCTCACACGTATATGCACTCACACACTCACACCCACCCACAAAACTACACTCTCACAAACACACACACGCAAACACCCGCTCATATACACTCACACACACTCACATATACATACTCACGCACAGCACCTCACAGACCTGCACACTCACATACACACACCATCACACACTCGCACACGCTCACATATAGGAAATCACACATGCACTCAAACATATACACCTACACTCACACACTCACTGACCTTGTCACACACCTTTACACACTCGCACGCACTCACACCCTGTAATGCACACTGATGTTCACAAAGAGCACACACAGTCACACTATCAGAAGTACACTCACACTCTCACACCCACTCACACACCTAGTCTCAGAATCACATCCTCACACCCGCTCATACACACACACGCTCACATATACATGCTCACACACACACTCTCAACCACTCAAACACAGCACCTCACACACCTACACCCACACACTCCAACACAGCATCACACAGAGACACACTCACACACACTCACTCACTCACCCACACTCAGATTCTCACAATCTGTCACACTCACACAACTACACACACAGACACAAACACTCACAGACTCACATGCAGTCACACACTCACACGCTCTCACACGCACACCTGCACAAACACACTCACACACACTCACACACAAACACCCTTTCAGTCACAATCTCACTCTCGTGTACACACTCACACCCTCACTCCCACTCACACACCTTCACCCTCACAAGCACACTCACACATTCACACACTCACACACACTCACAGAGATACACACACAGTCTCACCCACTCTCATACTCACGTACACACCATCAAACACTCAGACACACTCACATACAAAAATCTCAGACGCAGTCGTGCAGACACACTTACACTCAGACACTCACAAACCCTGTAACACACACTCACACACTGTCACACACAACCACACACGTAGAGTCACACTCACATACACTCAGTAGCACGCAATCAATAACACAAAGCCTCGCACACTCAGAAATGTCACACACACTCACACACCTACACACAGACACACTCTCACGCACTGGCGCACAAACACAAGTGCACACATTTTCACAGCCTCGTATAATCACTCACACACTCCCACTCACACACTCACGCCCTGTAATGCATACTGACATACACAAAGAGCACACACAATCACACTATCAGAAATACACACACACACAAACACCCTCTCACACTCAAACACACACTCATATAAACACTCACACTCTCACACCTGTTCACACACCTAGCCTCAGAAACACATTCTCGCACCCGCTCATACACACTCACGCTTACATATACATGCTCACACACACGCTCTCAACCACTCAAACAAAGCACCTCACACACCTACACCCACACACTCCAACACAAAATCAGACAGAGACACACACTCACACACTCACAGACTCACACACACTCACACAGGTTCTCACAATGTCACACTCACAAACCTACACACACAGACACACTCTCACACACTCACTGACTCACATGCAGTCACACACACTCACACAATGTCACACACACACCAACACACACTCACACACACTCACACATAAAACCATTTGGTCACAGTCGCACACTTGTGTACAAACTCACACACTCACTCCCACTCACAAAATTACCCTCGCAAACACAGTCACATTCACACATTCCCTCACACACTCACACACACTCACTGAAATATACTCACACACACTCACCCACTCTCACACTCATCTACACACATCCTCACACACTCTAGCACCCTCACACACAGGTGTCACAGACGCCATTGTGCAGACACACTTACACTCAGACACTCACACACCCTGTCACACACAGTCACTCTCACCCACTGTCACACACAAACACACACAGATACACACTCACATACATTCACATATTAGAGCGCCATCACGTACACACACTGACTTGCACACTCACAAATATCACACACACACCTACACACAGACACACACTCACACAGACACACAAACGCTCACACATTCCCACCCTCGTATAATCACTCACACACTCACTCTCACACACCTACAGTCTTTCAATCACACAAAACAGCTCATATACAATCGCACTCACATAGACATGCTCACACACACTCACATGCTCTCACCAACTCACACACAGCATCTTTCTCACTTACACACACACACACACACACCTTCACAGACTCCCTCGCATGCACACTCTCATAGAAAATACCCACATGCCCTCAAACAGACACAGATACACTCACATATTCATACAACCTGTCACACACCATCACAGACACAATCTCTCACTGTCACACACAGTCACACTACTACACGCACAGACACACCCAAACACACTCAGTCACATACACGTTCACACACTGTCAAACACACACACACTACTACACAAACACTATCACACACAGTCTCACACTCATACACACTCACCTGCTGTCACACTCACTCACACACACTAACAGACTCACATGCACTCACACACACACTGACACACTCCATCGCACACTTGTTTAAAACCACACAAGCTCTCAGACACACCTTCTCGCACATTCTCACACCCTGTCACACACCCTCACGCACTCACACAGACACTCACGCAATGTCACACACACTCACACACCTTCACACACAGACACACACTCACACATTTTTATGCATTCAAACACACACTCTCGCTTACACTCAGACACACTCACACCCGACCACACTCACGCACAACCACACTCACATATATGCACTCACAGAGTCACACATCTGCTCACACAGTCTCACACACTGTCACTCACACAAACACACTATCACCCACTCACACACAGCACCGCACACACCTACACAATCTCGCACACACCATCACACTCCCACTCACACACACACTCACATAAAAATTCACACACGCAGTCAAACTCACCTAAACTCACACACAAGCACAATCTGTCACACAGACTTACACACGCTCTCACACTCACAACCACCCTCAAATTAACAGACTCACAAACACACTCACACACTGTGACACACACAAAATTTAACACACACACAGTCACCTACACTCAAACACAAACACACACTCACTCACAATCAAATCTTTTAGAAACACTCACACACTCTCACCTACTCTCTCATCATCACACTCCGAAACTCCCCATTACAAACTCACACAAACTCACAGATTCACACTCGAACACACTGACACTCTCACCAACTCACACACTGCACTTCACAAACCTAAGCACACAAACACTCGCACACACCATCACACACTCACACACTGTCCCTCACGTTAGAGAAAAATTCACACACGCCCTGACACAACTACACTCACATATTCATAAAACCTGTCACAAACCCTCCCACACACTCACACACTCACCCACTGTCACACACCTACACACACAGTCAAACTCACCCACTCTCAAAGAGGCTCACATGCACTCACACACACGCAGTCACACACACACCTACACCCCCAGACACCACCAAATGCACTCAGTCTCGCACGCACTTTTACACACTCAATCTGCCACACACTCTCACACTCCTACACACTCAGACACACCCACACATACTCACAGACTCACATGGAATCTCACACACACACACTGTCACAAACTAACACACCTACACACACAGACCCACTTATGCACACTCACACTCAGACACACACCCAATCACACACGTATATGCTCTCACACATTCACACCCACCCACAAACCTTCACTCTCTCAAACGCGCAATCACAAACACCCGCTCATACTCACTCACGAACACTAAAATATACATTCCCTCGCACAGCTCCTCACACACCTGCGCACTCACACACACCATCACTCCCTGTAATGCACACTCACATACACGAAGAGCACACAAACCCACACTATCAGAATTACACACACTCACACAGACACTCACACACCTGCACACACACACACAGTCGCACACAAACACTCTCACAATCTAACACTCATATAAACACTCACACTCTCACACCCACTCACACACCTAGCCTAAAAATCACGTTCTCACTCCCACTCATACACACTCACACTCACATATGCATGCTCACACACACACTCAACCACTCAAACACAGCACCTCACACACCTATTCCCACACACTCCAACACAGCATCACACAGACTCACCCACACACACTCACAGATTCACACACACTCTCACATTTTCTCACTCTTTCACACTCTCACAGACCTACACACACAGAAACACACTCCCAGACTCTCATGCAGTCACACACACTCACACTGTCACACCCACACACCTACTCACAGACTCACGTACACACACTCACACACACAACCATTAACTCTCAATCACACACTAGTGTACACACTCACACTCACTCCCACTCACACACCTACACTCTCACAAACACACTCATATTCAAACATTCGCTCACACACTCACACACAAACAATAAAATATACTCACGCACGCTCTCACCCACTCACACTCACCTACAGACACCATCACAGACTCACACACACTCCCATACAAAAATCACAGATGCTGTCCTGCAGACACACATGCACTCAGACACTCACACCCTGTCACACACAGAGACTCTAACACACTGTCACACACAAACGGACACATACAGAGACACACGCACTTATATTCTCGTATAAGAATACCATCAACAAACACACACTGTCTTGCACACTCACAAATACACACACACTCACACACCTACACACAGTCAAATTCACACACTATCATAGGGGCTCACGTGCACTCACACACACGCAGTCACACACACACCTACACCCACAGACACCACCAAATGCACTCAGTTTCACACGCACTCATACACACTCAATCTGCCACACAATCTCACACACTTACACACACAGACACACCCACACACACTCACAGACTCACATGGAATCACACACACTCACACTGTCACAAACTAACACACCTACACACACAGACTCACTTATGCACACACACACACCCAATCTCACACGTACATGCACTCACACACTCACACCCACCCACAAAACTACACTCTCACAAACACACACACGCAAACACCCGCTCATATACACTCACACACACTCACATATACATGCTCACGCACAGCACCTCACAGACCTGCACACTCACATACACACACCATCACACACTCGCACACGCTCACATATAGGAAATCACACATGCATTCAAACATACACCTACACTCACACACTCACTGACCTTGTCACACACCCTTCCACACTCACACGCACTCACACCCTGTAATGCACACTGATGTACACAAAGAGCACACACAGTCACACTATCAGAAGTACACTCACACTCTCACACCCACTCACACACCTAGTCTCAGAATCACATCCTCACACCCGCTCATACACACACACGCTCACATACTCATGCTCACACACACACTCTCAACCACTCAAACACAGCACCTCACACACCTACACCCACACACTCCAACACAGCATCATACAGAGACACACTCACACACACTCACTCACTCACCCACACTCAGATTCTCACAATCTGTCACACTCACACAACTACACACACAGACACAAACACTCACAGACTCACATGCAGTCACACACTCACACGCTCTCACACGCACACCTGCACAAACACACTCACACACACTCACACACAAACACCCTTTCAGTCACAATCTCACTCTCGTGTACACACTCACACCCTCACTCCCACTCACACACCTTCACCCTCACAAGCACACTCACACATTCACAGACTCGCTCACACACTCACAGAGATACACACACAGTCTCACCCACTCTCATACTCACGTACACACCATCAAACAGTCAGACACACTCACATACAAAAATCTCAGACGCAGTCGTGCAGACACACTTACACTAAGACACTCACAAACCCTGTCACACACACACTCACACACTGTCACACACAACCACACACGTAGAGTCACTCTCACATACACTCACTTAGTAGCACGCAATCAATAACACAAAGCCTCGCACACTCAGAAATGTCACACACACTCACACACCTACACACAGACACACTCACACGCACTGGCGCACAAACACAAGTGCACACATATTCACAGCCTCGTATAATCACTCACACACTCCCACTCACACACTCACACCCTGTAATGCATACTGACATACACAAAGAGCACACACAATCACACTATCAGAAATACACACACACACAAACACCCTCTCACACTCAAACACACACTCATATAAACACTCACACTCTCACACCTGTTCACACACCTAGCCTCAGAAACACATTCTCGCACCCGCTCATACACACTCACGCTTACATATACATGCTCACACACACACTCTCAACCACTCAAACACAGCACCTCACACACCTACACCCACACACTCCAACACAAAATCAGACAGAGACACACACTCACACACTCACAGACTCACACACACTCACACAGGTTCTCACACTGTCACACTCACAAAACTACACACACAGACACACTCTCACACACTCACTGACTCACATGCAGTCACACACACTCACACAATGTCACACACACACCAGCACACACACTCACACACACTCACACATAAAACCATTTGGTCACAGTCACACACTTGTGTACAAACTCACACACTCACTCCCACTCACAAAATTACCCTCGCAAACACAGTCACATTCACACATTCCCTCACACACACACACACTCACTGAAATATACTCACACACACTCACCCACTCTCACACTCATCTACACACATCCTCACACACTCTAGCACCCTCACATACAGGAGTCACAGACGCCGTTGTGCAGACACACTTACACTCAGACACTCACACACCCTGTCACACACAGTCACTCTCACCCACTGTCACACACAAACACACACAGATACACACTCACATACATTCACATATTAGAGCGCCATCACGTACACACACTGACTTGCACACTCACAAATATCACACACACACCTACACACAGACACACACTCACACAGACACACAAACGCTCACACATTCCCACCCTCGTATAATCACTCACACACTCACTCTCACACACCTACAGTCTTTCAATCACACTTAACAGCTCATATACAATCGCACTCACATAGACATGCTCACACACACTCTCATGCTCTCACCAACTCACACACAGCATCTTTCTCACTTACACACACACACACACACACCTTCACAGACTCCCTCACATGCACACTCTCATAGAAAATACCCGCATGCCCTCAAACAGACAGATACACTCACATATTCATACAACCTGTCACACACCATCACAGACACAGTCTCTCACTGTCACACACAGTCACACTACTACACGCACAGACACACCCAAACACACTCCATCACATACACGTTCACACACTGTCAAACACACACACACAACTACACAAACACCATCACACACAGTCTCACACTCACACACACTCACCTGCTGTCACACTCACTCACACACACTACCAGACTCAAATGCACTCACACACACACTGACACACACCATCGCACACTTGTTTAAAACCACACAAGCTCTCAGACACACCTTCTCTCACATTCTCACACCCTGTCACACACCCTCACGCACTCACACACACACTCACACACCTTCACACACAGACACACACTCACACGTTTTTATGCATTCAAACACACACTCTCGCTTACACTCAGACACACTCACACCCGATCACACTCACGCACAACCACACTCACATATATGCACTCACAGAGTCACACATCTGCTCACACAGTCTCACACACTGTCACATAGATATACTCACACAAACACTATCACCCACTCACACACAGCACCGCACACACCTACACAATCTCGCACACACCATCACACTCCCACTCACACACACACTCACATAAAAATTCACACACGCAGTCAAACAAACTCACCTAAACTCACACACAAGCACAATCTGTCACGCAGACTTACACACGCTCTCACACTCACAAGCACCCTCAAATTAACACACTCACAAACACACTCACACACTGTGACACACACAAAATTTAACACACACACAGTCACCTACACTCAAACACAAACACACACTCACTCACAATCAAATCTTTTAGAAACACTCACACCCTCTCTCACCTACTGTCTGATCATCACACTCCGAAACTCCCCATTACAAACTCACACAAACTCTCAGATTCACACTCGAACACACTGACACTCTCACCAACTCACACACTGCACTTCACAAACCTAAGCACACAAACACTCGCACACACCATCACACACTCACACACTGTCCCTCACGTTAGAGAAAAATTCACACACACCCTGACACAACTACACTCACATATTCATAAAACCTGTCACAAACCCTCCCACACACTCACCCACTGTCACACACCTACACACACAGTCAAACTCACCCACTATCAAAGAGGCTCACATGCACTCACACACACGCAGTCACACACACACCTACACCCCCAGACACCACCAAACGCACTCAGTCTCGCACGCACTCTTACACACTGAATCTGCCACACACTCTCACACTCCTACACACTCAGACACACCCACACATACTCACAGACTCACATGGAATCACACACACACACTGTCACAAACTAACACACCTACACCCACAGACCCACTTATGCACACTCACACTCAGACACACACACAATCACACACGTATATGCACTCACACACTCACACCCACCCACAAACCTTCACTCTCTCAAACGCGCACACACAAACACCCGCTCATACACACTCACGCACACTAACATATACATTCTCTCACACAGCTCCTCACACACCTGCGCACTCACACACACACCATCACACCCTGTAATGCACACTCACATACACAAAGAGCTCACAAACCCTCACTATCAGAATTACACACAATCACACAGACAATCACACACCTGCACACACACACAGTCGAACACACTCTCACAATCTAACACTCATATAAACACACTCACACCCACTCACACACCTAGCCTAAAAGTCACGTTCTCACTCCCACTCATACACACTCACGCTCACATATACATGTTCACACACACACTCAGCCACTCGAACACAGCACCTCACACACCTACACCCACACACTCCAACACAGCATCACACAGACTCACCCACACACACTCACAGATTCACACACACTCTCACATTTTCTCACTCTTTCACACTCTCACAGACCTACACACACAGAAACACACTCCCAGACTCTCATGCAGTCACACACACTCACACTGTCACACCCACACACCTACTCACAGACTCACGTACACACACTCACACACACAACCATTAACTCTCAATCACACACTAGTGTACACACTCTCACACTCACTCCCACTCACACACCTACACTCTCACAAACACACTCATATTGCCACATTCGCTCACACACTCACACACAAACACTAAAGTATACTCACGCACGCTCTCACCCACTCACACTCACCTACAGACACCATCACACACTCACACACACTCCCATACAAAAATCACAGATGCTGTCCTGCAGACACACATGCACTCAGACACTCACACCCTGTCACACACAGAGACTCTAACACACTGTCACACACAAACGGACACATACAGAGACACACGCACATATATTCTCGTATAAGAATACCATCAAAAAACACACACTGTCTTGCACACTCACAAATACACACACACTCACACACCTACACACAGTCAAACTCACACACTATCATAGGGGCTCACGTGCACTCACACACACGCAGTCACACACACACACACCTACACCCACAGACACCACCAAATGCACTCAGTTTCACACGCACTCATACACACTCAATCTGCCACACAATCTCACACACTTACACACACAGACACACCCACACACACTCACAGACTCACATGGAATCACACACACTCACACTGTCACAAACTAACACACCTACACACACAGACTCACTTATGCACACACACACACCCAATCTCACACGTACATGCACTCACACACTCACACCCACCCACAAAACTACACTCTCACAAACACACACACGCAAACACCCGCTCATATACACTCACACACACTCACATATACATGCTCACGCACAGCACCTCACAGACCTGCACACTCACATACACACACCATCACACACTCGCACACGCTCACATATAGGAAATCACACATGCACTCAAACATATACACCTACACTCACACACTCACTGACCTTGTCACACACCCTTCCACACTCACACGCACTCACATCCTGTAATGCACACTGATGTACACAAAGAGCACACACAGTCACACTATCAGAAGTACACTCACACTCTCACACCCACTCACACACCTAGTCTCAGAATCACATTCTCACACCCGCTCATACACACACACGCTCACATATACATGCTCACACACACACTCTCAACCACTCAAACACAGCACCTCACACACCTACACCCACACACTCCAACACAGCATCATACAGAGACACAATCACACACACTCACTCACTCACCCACACTCAGATTCTCACAATCTGTCACACTCACACAACTACACACACAGACACAAACACTCACAGACTCACATGCAGTCACACACTCACACGCTCTCACACGCACACCTGCACAAACACACTCACACACACTCACACACAAACACCCTTTCAGTCACAATCTCACTCTCGTGTACACACTCACACCCTCACTCCCACTCACACACCTTCACCCTCACAAGCACACTCACACATTCACACATTCGGTCACACACTCACACAGTCTCACCCACTCTCATACTCACGTACACACCATCCAACACTCAGACACACTCATACACAAATCTCAGACGCAGTCGTGCAGACACACTTACACTCAGACACCCACAAACCCTGTCACACACACACTCACACACTGTCACACACAACCACACACGTAGAGTCACACTCACATACACTCACTTAGTAGCACGCAATCAACAAAACAAAGCCTCGCACACTCAGAAATGTCACACACACTCACACACCTACACACAGACACACTCACACGCACTGGCGCACAAACACAAGTGCACACATATTCACAGCCTCGTATAATCACTCACACACTCCCACTCACACACTCACGCCCTGTAATGCATACTGACATACACAAAGAGCACACACAATCACACTATCAGAAATACACACACACACAAACACCCTCTCACACTCAAACACACACTCATATAAACACTCACACTCTCACACCTGTTCACACACCTAGCCTCAGAAACACATTCTCGCACCCGCTCATACACACTCACGCTTACATATACATGCTCACACACACACTGTCAACCACTCAAACACAGCACCTCACACACCTACACCCACACACTCCAACACAAAATCAGACAGAGACACACACTCACACACTCACAGACTCACACACACTCACACAGGTTCTCACACTGTCACACTCACAAAACTACACACACAGACACACTCTCACACACTCACTGACTCACATGCAGTCACACACACTCACACAATGTCACACACACACCAACACACACTCACACACACTCACACATAAAACCATTTGGTCACAGTCACACACTTGTGTACAAACTCACACACTCACTCCCACTCACAAAATTACCCTCGCACAGTCACATTCACACATTCCCTCACACACTCACACACACTCACTGAAATATACTCACACACACTCACCCACTCTCACACTCATCTACACACATCCTCACACACTCTAACACCCTCACATACAGGAGTCACAGACGCCGTTGTGCAGACACACTTACACTCAGACACTCACACACCCTGTCACACACAGTCACTCTCACCCACTGTCACACACAAACACACACAGATACACACTCACATACATTCACATATTAGAGCGCCATCACGTACACACACTGACTTGCACACTCACAAATATCACACACACACCTACACACAGACACACACTCACACAGACACACAAACGCTCACACATTCCCACCCTCGTATAATCACTCACACACTCACTCTCACACACCTACAGTCTTTCAATCACACTTAACAGCTCATATACAATCGCACTCACATAGACATGCTCACACACACTCTCATGCTCTCACCAACTCACACACAGCATCTTTCTCACTTACACACACACACACACACACCTTCACAGACTCCCTCACATGCACACTCTCATAGAAAATACCCGCATGCCCTCAAACAGACAGATACACTCACATATTCATACAACCTGTCACACACCATCACAGACACAGTCTCTCACTGTCACACACAGTCACACTACTACACGCACAGACACACCCAAACACACTCCATCACATACACGTTCACACACTGTCAAACACACACACACAACTACACAAACACCATCACACACAGTCTCACACTCACACACACTCACCTGCTGTCACACTCACTCACACACACTACCAGACTCAAATGCACTCACACACACACTGACACACACCATCGCACACTTGTTTAAAACCACACAAGCTCTCAGACACACCTTCTCTCACATTCTCACACCCTGTCACACACCCTCACGCACTCACACACACACTCACACACCTTCACACACAGACACACACTCACACGTTTTTATGCATTCAAACACACACTCTCGCTTACACTCAGACACACTCACACCCGATCACACTCACGCACAACCACACTCACATATATGCACTCACAGAGTCACACATCTGCTCACACAGTCTCACACACTGTCACATAGATATACTCACACAAACACACTATCACCCACTCACACACAGCACCGCACACACCTACACAATCTCGCACACACCATCACACTCCCACTCACACACACACTCACATAAAAATTCACACACGCAGTCAAACAAACTCACCTAAACTCACACACAAGCACAATCTGTCACGCAGACTTACACACGCTCTAACACTCACAAGCACCCTCAAATTAACACACTCACAAACACACTCACACACTGTGACACACACAAAATTTAACACACACACAGTCACCTACACTCAAACACAAACACACACTTACTCACAATCAAATCTTTTAGAAACACTCACACACTCTCTCACCTACTCTCTCATCTTCACACTCCGAAACTCCCCATTACAAACTCACACAAACTCTCAGATTCACACTCGAACACACTGACACTCTCACCAACTCACACACTGCACTTCACAAACCTAAGCACACAAACACTCGCACACACCATCACACACTCACACACTGTCCCTCACGTTAGAGAAAAATTCACACACGCCCTGACACAACTACACTCACATATTCATAAAACCTGTCACAAACCCTCGCACACACTCACCCACTCGCCCACTGTCACACACCTACACACACAGTCAAACTCACCCACTATCAAAGAGGCTCACATGCACTCACACACACGCAGTCACACACACACCTACACCCCCAGACACCACCAAACGCACTCAGTCTCGCACGCACTCTTACACACTGAATCTGCCACACACTCTCACACTCCTACACACTCAGACACACCCACACATACTCACAGACTCACATGGAATCTCACACACACACTGTCACAAACTAACACACCTACACACACAGACCCACTTATGCACACTCACACTCAGACACACACACAATCACACACGTATATGCACTCACACTCACACCCACCCACAAACCTTCACTCTCTCAAATGCGCACACACAAACACCCGCTCATACACACTCACGCACACTAACATATACATTCTCTCACACAGCTCCTCACACACCTGCGCACTCACACACACACCATCACACCCTGTAATGCACACTCACATACACAAAGAGCTCACAAACCCACACTATCAGAATTACACACACTCACACAGACACTCACACACCTGCACACACACACAGTCGCACACAAACACTCTCACAATCTAACACTCATATAAACACTCACACTCTCACACCCACTCACACACCTAGCCTAAAAGTCACGTTCTCACTCCCACTCATACACACTCACGCTCACATATACATGTTCACACACACACTCAGCCACTCGAACACAGCACCTCACACACCTACACCCACACACTCCAACACAGCATCACACAGACTCACCCACACACACTCACAGATTCACACACACTCTCACATTTTCTCACTCTTTCACGCTCTCACAGACCTACACACACAGAAACACACTCCCAGACTCTCATGCAGTCACACACACTCACACTGTCACACCCACACACCTACTCACAGACTCACGTACACACACTCACACAACCATTAACTCTCAATCACACACTAGTGTACACACTCACACTCACTCCCACTCACACACCTACACTCTCACAAACACACTCATATTGCCACATTCGCTCACACACTCACACACAAACACTAAAGTATACTCACGCACGCTCTCACCCACTCACACTCACCTACAGACACCATCACACACTCACACACACTCCCATACAAAAATCACAGATGCTGTCCTGCAGACACACATGCACTCAGACACTCACACCCTGTCACACACAGAGACTCTAACACACTGTCACACACAAACGGACACATACAGAGACACACGCACTTATATTCTCGTATAAGAATACCATCAAAAAACACACACTGTCTTGCACACTCACAAATACACACACACTCACACACCTACACACAGTCAAACTCACACACTATCATAGGGGCTCACGTGCACTCACACACACGCAGTCACACACACACACCTACACCCACAGACACCACCAAATGCACTCAGTTTCACACGCACTCATACACACTCAATCTGCCACACAATCTCACACACTTACACACACAGACACACCCACACACACTCACAGACTCTCATGGAATCACACACACTCACACTGTCACAAACTAACACACCTACACACACAGACTCACTTATGCACACACACACATCCAATCTCACACGTACATGCACTCACACACTCACACCCACCCACAAAACTACACTCTCACAAACACACACACGCAAACACCCGCTCATATACACTCACACACACTCACATATACATGCTCACGCACAGCACCTCACAGACCTGCACACTCACATACACACACCATCACACACTCGCACACGCTCACATATAGGAAATCACACATGCACTCAAACATATACACCTACACTCACACACTCACTGACCTTGTCACACACCCTTCCACACTCACACGCACTCACATCCTGTAATGCACACTGATGTACACAAAGAGCACACACAGTCACACTATCAGAAGTACACTCACACTCTCACACCCACTCACACACCTAGTCTCAGAATCACATTCTCACACCCGCTCATACACACACACTCTCACATATACATGCTCACACACACACTCTCAACCACTCAAACACAGCACCTCACACACCTACACCCACACACTCCAACACAGCATCATACAGAGACACACTCACACACACTCACTCACTCACCCACACTCAGATTCTCACAATCTGTCACACTCACACAACTACACACACAGACACAAACACTCACAGACTCACATGAAGTCACACACTCACACGCTCTCACACGCACACCTGCACAAACACACTCACACACACTCACACACAAACACCCTTTCAGTCACAATCTCACTCTCGTGTACACACTCACACCCTCACTCCCACTCACACACCTTCACCCTCACAAGCACACTCACACATTCACACATTCGCTCACACACTCACACACACTCACAGGGATACACACACAGTCTCACCCACTCTCATACTGACGTACACAAAATCCAACACTCAGACACACTCATACACAAATCTCAGACGCAGTCGTGCAGACACACTTACACTCAGACACTCACAAACCCTGTCACACACACACTCACACACTGTCACACACAACCACACACGTAGAGTCACACTCACATACACTCACTTAGTAGCACGCAATCAACAACACAAAGCCTTGCACACTCAGAAATGTCACACACACTCACACCCCTACACACAGACACACTCACACGCACTGGCGCACAAACACAAGTGCACACATATTCACAGCCTCGTATAATCACTCACACACTCCCACTCACACACTCACGCCCTGTAATGCATACTGACATACACAAAGAGCACACACAATCACACTATCAGAAATACGCACACACACAAACACCCTCTCACACTCAAACACACACTCATATAAACACTCACACTCTCACACCTGTTCACACACCTAGCCTCAGAAACACATTCTCGCACCCGCTCATACACACTCACGCTTACGTATACATGCTCACACACACACTCTCAACCACTCAAACACAGCACCTCACACACCTACACCCACACACTCCAACACAAAATCAGACAGAGACACACACTCACACACTCACAGACTCACACACACTCACACAGGTTCTCACACTGTCACACTCACAAAACTACACACACAGACACACTCTCACACACTCACTGACTCACATGCAGTCACACACACTCACACAATGTCACACACACACCAACACACACACTCACACACACTCACACATAAAACCATTTGGTCACAGTCACACACTTGTGTACAAACTCACACACTCACTCCCACTCACAAAATTACCCTCGCAAACACAGTCACATTCACACATTCCCTCACACACTCACACACACTCACTGAAATATACTCACACACACTCACCCACTCTCACACTCATCTACACACATCCTCACACACTCTAACACCCTCACATACAGGAGTCACAGACGCCGTTGTGCAGACACACTTACACTCAGACACTCACACACCCTGTCACACACAGTCACTCTCACCCACTGTCACACACAAACACACACAGATACACACTCACATACATTCACATATTAGAGCGCCATCACGTACACACACTGACTTGCACACTCACAAATATCACACACACACCTACACACAGACACACACTCACACAGACACACAAACGCTCACACATTCCCACCCTCGTATAATCACTCACACACTCACTCTCACACACCTACAGTCTTTCAATCACACTTAACAGCTCATATACAATCGCACTCACATAGACATGCTCACACACACTCTCATGCTCTCACCAACTCACACACAGCATCTTTCTCACTTACACACACACACACACACACCTTCACAGACTCCCTCACATGCACACTCTCATAGAAAATACCCGCATGCCCTCAAACAGACAGATACACTCACATATTCATACAACCTGTCACACACCATCACAGACACAGTCTCTCACTGTCACACACAGTCACACTACTACACGCACAGACACACCCAAACACACTCCATCACATACACGTTCACACACTGTCAAACACACACACACAACTACACAAACACCATCACACACAGTCTCACACTCACACACACTCACCTGCTGTCACACTCACTCACACACACTACCAGACTCAAATGCACTCACACACACACTGACACACACCATCGCACACTTGTTTAAAACCACACAAGCTCTCAGACACACCTTCTCTCACATTCTCACACCCTGTCACACACCCTCACGCACTCACACACACACTCACACACCTTCACACACAGACACACACTCACACGTTTTTATGCATTCAAACACACACTCTCGCTTACACTCAGACACACTCACACCCGATCACACTCACGCACAACCACACTCACATATATGCACTCACAGAGTCACACATCTGCTCACACAGTCTCACACACTGTCACATAGATATACTCACACAAACACACTATCACCCACTCACACACAGCACCGCACACACCTACACAATCTCGCACACACCATCACACTCCCACTCACACACACACTCACATAAAAATTCACACACGCAGTCAAACAAACTCACCTAAACTCACACACAAGCACAATCTGTCACGCAGACTTACACACGCTCTAACACTCACAAGCACCCTCAAATTAACACACTCACAAACACACTCACACACTGTGACACACACAAAATTTAACACACACACAGTCACCTACACTCAAACACAAACACACACTTACTCACAATCAAATCTTTTAGAAACACTCACACACTCTCTCACCTACTCTCTCATCTTCACACTCCGAAACTCCCCATTACAAACTCACACAAACTCTCAGATTCACACTCGAACACACTGACACTCTCACCAACTCACACACTGCACTTCACAAACCTAAGCACACAAACACTCGCACACACCATCACACACTCACACACTGTCCCTCACGTTAGAGAAAAATTCACACACGCCCTGACACAACTACACTCACATATTCATAAAACCTGTCACAAACCCTCGCACACACTCACCCACTCGCCCACTGTCACACACCTACACACACAGTCAAACTCACCCACTATCAAAGAGGCTCACATGCACTCACACACACGCAGTCACACACACACCTACACCCCCAGACACCACCAAACGCACTCAGTCTCGCACGCACTCTTACACACTGAATCTGCCACACACTCTCACACTCCTACACACTCAGACACACCCACACATACTCACAGACTCACATGGAATCTCACACACACACTGTCACAAACTAACACACCTACACACACAGACCCACTTATGCACACTCACACTCAGACACACACACAATCACACACGTATATGCACTCACACTCACACCCACCCACAAACCTTCACTCTCTCAAATGCGCACACACAAACACCCGCTCATACACACTCACGCACACTAACATATACATTCTCTCACACAGCTCCTCACACACCTGCGCACTCACACACACACCATCACACCCTGTAATGCACACTCACATACACAAAGAGCTCACAAACCCACACTATCAGAATTACACACACTCACACAGACACTCACACACCTGCACACACACACAGTCGCACACAAACACTCTCACAATCTAACACTCATATAAACACTCACACTCTCACACCCACTCACACACCTAGCCTAAAAGTCACGTTCTCACTCCCACTCATACACACTCACGCTCACATATACATGTTCACACACACACTCAGCCACTCGAACACAGCACCTCACACACCTACACCCACACACTCCAACACAGCATCACACAGACTCACCCACACACACTCACAGATTCACACACACTCTCACATTTTCTCACTCTTTCACGCTCTCACAGACCTACACACACAGAAACACACTCCCAGACTCTCATGCAGTCACACACACTCACACTGTCACACCCACACACCTACTCACAGACTCACGTACACACACTCACACAACCATTAACTCTCAATCACACACTAGTGTACACACTCCCACTCACTCCCACTCACACACCTACACTCTCACAAACACACTCATATTGCCACATTCGCTCACACACTCACACACAAACACTAAAGTATACTCACGCACGCTCTCACCCACTCACACTCACCTACAGACACCATCACACACTCACACACACTCCCATACAAAAATCACAGATGCTGTCCTGCAGACACACATGCACTCAGACACTCACACCCTGTCACACACAGAGACTCTAACACACTGTCACACACAAACGGACACATACAGAGACACACGCACTTATATTCTCGTATAAGAATACCATCAAAAAACACACACTGTCTTGCACACTCACAAATACACACACACTCACACACC